>NC_134273.1:81904587-82072087 GCF_031893055.1 Leptodactylus fuscus
CCAAATGAGTCATTAAGGCATACGGAGCCTTTACACAAGGAATTATTGATGCCGTATAGATTATGAGCGTCCATTATACGTGACTCTAATGCAACGACATGGACAGCATCTATATACATCCGAACTGTAAAGGTTACAGTCGTGGGCAGGTACAGTCCTATATTGGGGCATTGTCCTATACCTAGACCGGCCTACCATTACAGTCCCTATAAGGCTTGTCATCAACTTTCCACGTGACATGCAAGTCAGTTTGTGAACTGTCAGTCTTTACTGTAGTTCTGGCATTCTATTCATGAACCAGGAAGAATATCTATATGTATTTCTATATGAACATAGCAATAGGTCCTGTTCAGGTTAGAGTCCATTTTGGTACCAAGTACATTAGGTTTACCTGCATTGATTTTTAGGCAACCTGAGCATCTATTGTCATCCTCCAGGGATTTATACACAACTTGTCAACTTTGGCATATAGCTGTAAATCAATTTACACGTGAAAAATGGAGACGTAAGATTTCATTACCTGGTTTGCTAAGGATCCGTCATTAATCTACATGCAGTGGAGTCTGTCCTATGGATGGTAGTATACATTGCATTTACTGTTGTCTCCTCCATCGGGCTCCATATGACTAATGACTGTTTCCAGACACAAGTAGAGGCTCTCCTAGAACTCTGCACCTTGTCTCTACCAAACCTCCTATAATGAAATCCATCCATCACACGCAATGCATTCTGCCACTCAACTCGCAGCCAAATGACTCTTGGTAGACTCAACTTCCGAGTGGTGTTATAGGGCCAGGTAGACGCCGCCACTCCTCACATACAAGCAATAAATTGTATAAGGGCTTATTTAATTGGCCAAAAGGATGACATGACCATTAGAGTTTTGTTAATCCACCATAAGCTCTATGGCTTCTCCTTTTTGCATCTAAATCCCTATAACCTGAGGACAGCTGCATCTAGGCACATTGTTCACACACAGCAGCAATGCTGCAGAAGGAAGGTGTATAAGTAGATGACACAGCCTTCAGTCAGGACCATGGACAGGAACCCTATGAGAAGAAGTCACCATGAGGGCTCTGCAATGAGTAGGGCGACTTCTTACAACCAGTAATATAGGGCTGTAGGAACGCTGGGGATATCCTAAGAACTCAGGACAAGGTGACTCGTTTTTCATGGATAATCTATGAAGTTACCATTGGCGAGTGAAGTTCAAGCCATAGAGACAGCATGGTAGATCTTCAATGAAGTCATTTCAACAAAAACTTCGTAAGAAAATGGTCTTGTAGGTTTGCCATTTTTAAGGATCACAAAGAAAGCCCCAAAGAGGTCCTGAGACCATCACCATAGAGGTCCTGAGACCATCACCATAGAGGTCCTGAGACTATAACCAAAGAGGTCCTGAGACCGTCACCATAGAGGTCCTGAGACCATAACCAAAGAGGTCCTGAGACCATCACCATAGAGGTCCTGAGACCATAAGCAAAGAGGTCCTGAGACCATAATCATAGAGGTCCTGATACCATCACCATAGAGGTCCTGAGACCATAATCATAGAGGTCCTGAGACCATAAGCAAAGAAGTCCTGAGACCATAATCATAGAGGTCCTGAGACCATAAGCAAAGAAGTCCTGAGACCATAATCATAGAGGTCCTGAGACCATAAGCAAAGAAGTCCTGAGACCATAATAATAGAGGTCCTGAGACCATCACCATAGAGGTCCTGAGACCATAATCATAGAGGTCCTGAGACCATAAGCAAAGAAGTCCTGAGACCATAATCATAGAGGTCCTGAGATTCTAACCAAAGAGGTCCTGAAACGGTAACCATAGAGGTCCTTGGACCATAACCTTAGAGTTCCTGAAATGGTAACCATAAAGGTCCTAAGACTAATCTTTATACCATCAGGTGTTCCTGTACCAGAACCAGGAGCAGCGTCTTAGGACCACAGACAGTATTAGTTTTTTAGGACTGGGGGCTTTCCTAGGAAACAATTGAAGAATTACTATGGAAACTCAACATGGTTTCATCCTTGGGCTCAACTGTTCAGTGTTCACATCTTCTGACAACTTGAAGTCATTCCGTTTACCAGCAATTCAGGAATTAACAGGACAATATGGCACTGTCACTTCTTCCCACTGATAACTTTATACCTATGCTTTGTATGTGGGCCATGTTTAAGGATCACAGAGGAAGCCCCTTCCCACAAGGTAACCATAGAGGTCCTGAGACCATAACCATAATTGTTCTGAAATTGTAACCATAAAGATCCAGAGATCCAGCCTTACATCAGAAGATGCATATTTTGTTACAGAAGCAGAATTAACTACACCAAGAGCAACAATCATAGGACCATAGATAGGAGCACCTTGAAGGCTCCTCAAAGGGACAGGACAATTGATCAGTATTAGATTTGGGACTAGAGGCTTTTCTATAAAAGAAAATGAGGAATTACTAAGGAAACCCCAAAATGGCTCCATCACTGTGCTCTAGACTATAAATCTCAGCTCAAGAAATGTTCAGATCTCCTGAAAACATGAAGTCATTTTATTTACTGTCAATACAGAAATTACCAGGACAGTATGGCCTTGAGACCCCCATATATTACGCTCTTCTTCCCACAGACAACTTTATACTTCCTTCCATGTTTAAGGATCACAGAGCAAGCCCCTTCAAACTGGGTAACCATAGAAGTCCTCAGACCCTCAACATAGAGGTCCTGAAACTGGAACCACAGAGGTCCTGAGACCATCAGCATAGAGATCCTGAAACACTAACTATAGAGGTCCTGAAACTGGAACCACAGAGGTCCCGAGACCCTCAGCATGGAGGTCCTGAAACTATAACCATTGAGATCCTGAACCTATAACCATAGAGGTCCTGAAACTGGAAACACAGAGGTCCTGAGACCATCACTATAGAGGTCCTGAAACCATAACCATTGAAGTCCTGAACCTATAACCATAGAGGTCCTGAGACCATCACCATAGAGGTCCTTATTCAACCAGGTGCATATTTCGTTACAGCAGCAGAATTGGCCCCATCAGGAGCTGCACTCATAGGACCATAGACAGGAGCACCTTGAAGGCTTCTCAGCTATTCCTCAGTATTAGTTTTACATTTTGGCCTGGGGGCTTTGCTAGGACTATAGACAGGGATTGATCAGTATTAGGTCTAGATTCTGTACTCTGGGCTTTCCGATGAAACTATTGAGGAATTACTAAGGAACCCCCCAAATGTCTTCATCACTAGGCTCCAGACTATCAGTCTCATCTTCAGACACATTCAGACAACTTCATTTACCGGCAATACATGAATTATCGGGACAATAAAGCAATGCGACTTCCATATATGACCCCCCTCTCCCCACGGACCACCACAGGGGTCTCCTACCTGACCCACAGTGTCTGCAGCCCCTTCCCCTTACCTGCAAACAGCTGCATCCAGGCGCAGATCTTGTACACAGTGGCCGTGTTGCAGAAGAAGAAGAGGGCAAAGCAGGTGATGCAGCCCAGGATCAGCACCATGGACAGCAGCACAAAAAATGCAGCCGCCTTGAAGGCTCCTGAAGGAATGGTGCTGAAATCTGTGAAGGATCCCCGGCAGGTGAACTCTCTGTTGCCTGCTCCATTGCCTACACAGTAGTGGAAAAGCCCAAAGTAGCCAGGCTTAGGTGTATTGACACTGTCCCCTATCCAGTAGGGTTGTATGAAGACCACCACATTGATGATGGCAAAGCAGATGGTGAAAATGGCCCATAGGACGCCTATGGCTCTGGAGTTCCTCATGTAATTGTCATGGTAGAGCTTAGAGGCTTCTTGGGAAGGGAGCATCTTGGCAGGCTGAGCACAAAACCCCCTTCTAGCTGGCAAAACCCCTAAGACAAGTGTCTATGCAGAATGCCCATGCACCCTCACCCTGGGCATGCAGGTTGTTGCAGATGGAGCAGATCCCAGCCTTAGATTCCAGGAGAGGATGTAGTGATGGGTTCCCCGATACTGTGCCAGCTAATCAGACATAGCAGAGTCCCTGGGAGCAACATGAGAGGAGATAAGATGAGATAGACCCCGGGTGACAGAGCTGGAGAGAAGCAGAGCAATGCAAGGGGATGCCACAGAGCCTTGCCATCTGTGTGCAGAGAAGAGCAGTGTCAATGAGACGGCAGAGACTTGGCTGCTTCCATCCCTCCCTGCAGCTGCTGGGGCTCCATCTTTGCTGTGGTTCCTTCTACTGCCTGCTGCGCGCTCCCGAGCCTGTGCGCGCTCCCGCTATAATGCAGATTTGGGCAGAAGAAAGGGACTATTTCCCAGGCAGCCGTGGGCTTGCAAAGCTCTGATCTCATCTGTTTTCTGATCAAATCCCTGGCACCAGAATAGTGCAAAAAAAGGCTGCAACTACAGCACAGATAGGATTGTATTCACACACACACACACACACACACACACACACACAGCAATGGAGCCTCCCTACCCCCATCCAGGAGGATTATCCTCTGGCAGGAGGAAGCAGCTTGTCTTCTATCTGTGCATGGAGTCTCCTGCAGCCAAAGACAGGGTGGCCAGACTGTGTGCACTGTGACCAAGGCATTGGCTCAGCTGTAGTGTGTGGTGCCAGGCTGGTGATGTGATGTGGCGTGTGCCCACTAGGGGCCAGGAAAGACCACTCATCCTGCTCATCTTCATTACACATAAACATAGAGGATTGCACTCCGGCGTCTGACAATTATTCCATCTGTATCCATCTTCTTAATGATTTGGACCAGCATAATATTTGTAGATCTCATTATAGACAGCGCCAGCCATGTGCGGGATAATGGGACGGCTTGTAGGGGATATAGGATGGCAAGAAATGGGCACAGGGTGATAGCAGGGAGAAAGATGGGATCATAGCTGGCAAGAAATGGGTACAACATGACAACATTAGGATGGGATCACTTTATCAGTGATGGTTGGTACTGTGCAAAAGTTTTAGGCAGGTGTGTTTGTGAGTAAGAAGTCCTTCAGGAATAGAAGGGTTAACCGTTTGTTTTTGTCAAGAAAATAGAAATCTAAATCCCATCAATATTTGGAAGTGCCCAAATTTTCCAAAAATTTGTGTGCGGTGCACAGTATATACAATGGGGAAAGGACTGACATATATAGTAACATGTCCATTTCCATCCTCTCCATAATCCATATGTGTCTATGGAGGTCGCCATTGCTGTATTTATTAATTAACGGAAATTAATTTTTGCGCTTCCCTTAATGCGGATATTTTATGAGGATGATTACGGTATTATTGATCTGGAAAGTGTCCTCTACATACATCAGTGAGGAGGGACCAAGATCAATGAAGAAGGGCAATGGAAAATCTTAAAATTTCATACAATGAATAAAGCCGAGCAAAGTCTATAGGGGCTTATTACCTGATAACTGTAGATATGTGACTGTGACTAAACACTATAAAGGGGTATTCCGATTACAACAGACCCATCTTGCCACTACCACTTCTATGGGACAACAGCTGAGCCTGCCTCTTTCCACTTGCAGTGGTTCTGACTTCCGGGTCTTAGGACCTTCATTCTTGAGACATGAGCAGTGTGTGTAGATTCCACGTTTGCATAGATGTTCTGCTGCTCTATTGCTTTCTTCTCAGATTGTCCACCTTATGTGTCCAGCGCACGGGGTCACTAACACCAGTAGGTCAATCCCACAATCTGGACCCTCTTTTATATGGGTGGTGGAGAGATATCTGCTATTATACAGGCCAACTAATACCAATGAGTGCACTAGAAGGATAGGATAGGGGGCTGGAGCCCAATCGCTGGGTCCCCCTAAAGTCACCCCAGTCCAGCCACTAACCTATCTATCTGCAGGGCTGGAGTGATATGCAGGGTCTGGTGACAGTAACCTATCTATCTGCAGGGCTAGGGTGATATGCTGGTTCTGGTGACACTATCCTATCTATCTGCAGGGCTGGGGTGATATGCTGGTTCTGGTGATACTAACCTATCTATCTGCGGGGCTGGGGAGATATGCTGGGTCTGGTGACACTAACCTATCTATCTGCAGGGCTGGGGTGATAGGTTATTGTCATCAGAACCAGCATATCACCCCAGCCAGCAGATAGGTTAGTGTCACCAGAACCAGTATATCACCCCAGCCCTGCAGATAGATAGGTTACTGTCACCAGACCCAGCATATCACCCCAGCCCTGCCAATAGATATGCTGGGTCTGGTGACAGTAACCTATCTATCTGCAGGACTGGGGTGATATGCTGGTTCTGGTGACAGTAACCTATCTATCTGCAGGACTGGGGTGATATGCTGGTTCTGGTGACAGTAACCTATCTATCTGCAGGGCTGGGGTGATATACAGGTTACTGTCACCAGAACCAATCTATCTGCAGGGCTGGGGTGATATGCTGGGTCTGGTGACAGTAACCTATCTATCTGCAGGGCTGGGGTGATATGCTGGGTCTGGTGACAGTAACCTATCTATCTGCAGGGCTGGGGTGATATGCTGGTTCTGGTGACAGTAACCTATCTATCTGCAGGACTGGGGTGATATGCTGGGTCTGGTGACACTATCCTATCTATCTGCAGGGCTGGGGTGATATGCTGGGTCTGGTGATAGTAACCTATCTATCTGCAGGGCTGGGGTGATATACTGGTTCTGGTGACAGTAACCTATCTATCTATCTATGACATGCAGGTTCTGGTGACACTCTCCCTTTAAGGTGCATGCTGTTTTTGCTTGCAAATCTCCTTACTTGCCTTTGCTTGCAATAAATGCCCTTGTGCCAGTCCTCAGCGCTCCTCTGCTGCACATATATATAAAGGCTTTTCTGTCCTGGTTTTTGGTCTGGGGACTCCCCACTGACTCACAATAAAGACAAAGTCATTTTGATTCTGGGTAAAGACACAGAAAGGAGCCGTCCGGTGCAGACTGCAGGGGAACAGACCTGGCTCCCGGCCAATTACATCTGATCTCCTCGGCTCGACTCTATAGCACCCGGTCCTCACCGCAGTCACTGTGTCAGCAACTTTGTCGCACAATTTTTAGTAATAAGATTACATTCCCAGCTTGCTCTGACTACCTCTGTTAAATGACTTGTTACATTGATATCTTTATTTAACGGAAACCATTGAAGCGAATACAGAGCTGTAAATCACACCGCTGCCAAGTCAGGTAAAGGGGCAAATGGGCACAAACAGCCCCTATTGGGGAACCCACAGGAAGATCAAAATGGACCCCCAATAGGGGAGAGATATTGGATTACAACAGAGTTTAATTTCCCTGCAGCGCCCCAAGAGGTGAAATAAATCGTTACACGCCATTTAGGTGTCTGACACTTGGGACCGCCACAGATCAGCCACGTTCAGGTGATCACAGCAGCCTCTGCACTAAATACCAAGCACAGCGCCATACATTGCATAGTGGCCCTGCTTAGTATTGCAGACTCTTGAATGGGACTGAACTGCAGCTGTACCTTATAACCTATGAATGCAACATGATCAGCACAGGGAAGAGCTTGTGTCTTCAAACCGTTGCTTGCTGGGGGGTCCTGGGTGTTGGACCCCCACTGATCTTATAGATAGGCCATCCATTTTTCAGTTTTGGAAAACCCTTTAATGGACTGTTCACATAGTGCACGGATATGCTCAGTCCTCCAGAAATGGAAAAGCTGTGTGTCACCTGACTGGAGGACCCCCACCAAAACGTCCGGCAAGTATCTGCATTGACAGTGTACCCAAAGTGCCAAAGGGGGAGTCATCGCCATCTCCCAGGATGATGCCTTGTGCAAGGAGCTCATACAATGGGGGCTTGTGAGAGGGTCTCTTTAAGAAAAAAAATCAATCCAACGCTGCATTATACATGAAATGTCTCCAGGAGATTGTAAGGAGAGACGAGGAAGGTAAGACAGATGTGGGCTATGAGTCAGGTATGAGTCAGGGCGCCGGCGAGCACCAGAAAATAACATTTTCATCACAAAATCACATTCTCCAGTTTCAAGAACACTGAACGGCGTCTTCATCTCCAGAGCAGGAGAGTCTTAGCATGTAATGGAATCCCCTCTTCAGGAGGACGAGACAAGTCGCCCATCAGTGTAATAATGGATCAGGACACGGCCTGCGGGTAAACCTTATGTCTTAGGATGGAGATCACTTACATGGAAAGGAATGGCCACAAGTGTTATCTAGTGATATAAGGTGAGGGCTAGAAGGCGACTACTACGGGCCGTGGGGTGGCAAACGTAGTCATGTCAATGTAGTCGCACAGAGGGATGGAGATGGGCCTGGCTGCTGCGCCAATGTGACCACATTCACAGTCACTAGGTACAATGTAGTAGCCGGATGTATACAGTGTATGACCCCGACATGAGACCCCAAAATAAATAAACATGTCATACAATTGTATATATGGAGACAACACACTAAGTGCCCAAAGTACAGACACAATATCAGATTCCCTAACAATACCCAAGACAGTATACAGACAGACCCCGGACCAGAAACCCTTCATATAATACAGATCCTACACAGGATCCCTACAAAGACAGAAACCGAGGATCAAGCACGCTCAATACAGACCCCAGACCAGATCCCTACACCATAAATACAAACCCCAGACCAGATCCCTACAACATAAATACAAACCCCAGACCAGATCCCTGCACCATAAATACAAACCCCAGACCAGATCCCTGCACCATAAATACAGACCCCAGACCAGATTTTCATCATATAATACAGATCCTAGACCATATTCCTACAAAAATGGAAACCAAAGACCAAGCACGCTAAATGCAGACCCCAGACCAGATCCCTACACCATAAATTCAAACCCCAGACCAGATCCCTACACCATAAATACAAACCCCAGACCAGATCCCTGCACCATAAATTCAAACCCCAGACCAGATCCCTGCACCATAAATACAAACCCCAGACCAGATCCCTACACCATAAATACAAACCCCAGACCAGATCCCTGCACCATAAATACAAATCCCAGACCAGATCCCTACACCATAAATACAGACCCCAGACCAGATCCCTACACCATAAATACAAACCCCAGACCAGATCCCTGCACCATAAATACAAACCCCAGACCAGATCCCTACACCATAAATACAGACCCCAGACCAGATCCCTGCACCATAAATACAAACCCCAGACCAGATCCCTGCACCATAAATACAGACCCCAGACCAGATTCCTACACCATAAATACAGACCCCAGACCAGATCCCTACACCATAAATACAAACCCCAGACCAGATTCCTACACCATAAATACAGACCCAGACCAGATCCCTACACCATAAATACAGACCCCAGACCAGATCCCTACACCATAAATACAAACCCCAGACCAGATCCCTACACCATAAATACAGACCCAGACCAGATCCCTACACCATAAATACAGAACCCAGACCAGATCCCTACACCATAAATACAGACCCCAGACCAGATCCCTACACCATAAATACAGACCCCAGACCAGATCCCTACACCATAAATACAGACCCCAGACCAGATCCCTACACCATAAATACAGACCCCAGACCAGATTCCTACACCATAAATACAGACCCCAGACCAGATCCCTACACCATAAATACAAACCCCAGACCAGATCCCTACACCATAAATACAGACCCAGACCAGATCCCTACACCATAAATACAGAACCCAGACCAGATCCCTACACCATAAATACAGACCCCAGACCAGATCCCTACACAATAAATACAGACCCCAGACCAGATCCCTACACCATAAGTACAGACCCCAGACCAGATCCCTACACCATAAATACAAACCCCAGACCGGATCTTCTTCATATAATACAGACCCCAGACCAGAACCCTGCAACAAAAATACAAACATTACAGAAAAAAAAAATCTGCAGCAGAAAAGCTGTCATTTCAAAAACGGTTACGATTTTGTAAATCGGAGCATGTCAATGATACCCGCCGAGGCTTGTGTTCTCCATATAGGTATAACAGGGACAGAAAGTCCTGGAGGAAAATCCTATAGACTTTCTGTGCAAAATGCTGCGGGAAAAAAAAAATGACGTGTTTCCGACGCATTTTTTTCCACAGTATTTTCTTGCTGTGTTTCACAACGTGGGGCCTTATCGCTAATACCATCCCCAGACTGCACCCTCTAACCAAATACAGCTGTCCGAACAGAGGCCATAAATACAGACCCCTTAATAAAAATAGTGGGGAAGGATTAGGAAGGATTAGGAAGGCTGGCGCTATTAACCCCTCATGGCTGGTGGAGGATTTGCCTCATTTATGACGAAGTGCGGCCACCTCCGGGCCGTGCGCCTGCAGGTAATCCAAGCAGCTCATAGCCGGAGGAAATTTCTAGATTAACTGATTCTGCATGGCCTGCAGGAGAGGTCACATGGTACATGGTATAGTAAATATGCCCAAGTGACAGTACATGTAGGATTTTGCTGTCCGCTTGAAAAATTGGACATCTTTGCAAACGGACACTTAAAGGGATTCTACCACTAAATATGTATTTTTTGTCCTTTAGAAAGGCTATTCGTCTCTTACCTTTAGACATGGTCTCCGCGCCACGGTTCCTTAGAAATCCCGTTTTTTACCGGTATGCTAATGAGTTTTCTTGCAGCAATGGGGGCGGGCTCCAGTGCAGGGGCGGATCCAGGGCCGGGCGAGCCGGGCAACCGCCCGGGGCCCCGCGCTTAGGGAGAACGGCATGACACTGGGACAGATAGAGGGGGAGAGAACAGCATGACACTGGGGCAGATGGAGGGGGAGAACGGCATGACACTGGGGAAGATGAAGGGGTTAGGGAGAGAACGGCATGAAACTGGGGACAGAGGTGGAGGGGGCCCAATGAAACTGGGGGGCAAATGAAGGGGAGGGGGGAACGGCATGACACTGGGGCAGAGACGGGGGACATTAAACTGTGGGCAGATGAAGGGGGAGAACGTGATGAAACTGGGAACAGAGATGGAGGGGGGGACATGAAACTGGGGGCAGATGAATGGTGTATATGAAACTGGGGGAGAGGTGGAGGGGAGGCATATAATTTACGGGTGACTGTAGGAGGATTATACTGTGTGCGGGCACATGAAAAATGAATGAGCATGGGCGGAGTCAACATAAAAGTGGGCGGGGCCTAATTTGCTGCGGCACGCTGCGCGTAGGGCCCCGTCAAAGTCAATTGCCCAGGGCCCCGCAAACCCTGGATCCGCCACTGCTCCAGTGATCAAACGGTGATGGGGGCGTCCCCACTGCTGCCAGGGAACTCTCTCCAGTGACGCCTCCTTTTTCAGCTGCATACTCCCCTTCTCTTGTCGTCTTCCTTCTGCGTCAGCTCTGCGCATGCTGGCTGGCGGCCATATTTTATTCGGCGTAGGCTTCGAGGAGCGTACTGCGCATGCGCGCAATTGCGGCCTCGAAAAAATGGCCGCAGGCTAGCATGTGCAGGGACGATGCAACTGAAGATAGAGGCGTCACTGTTGAGAGTTCCCTGGCAGCAGTGGGGACACCCACATCGCCGTTTGAGCACTGGGGCCCGCCCTCATTGCTGCGAGAGAACTCATTTGCATACCGGTAAAAAGCGGTATTTCTAAGAAATGGAGGTGCGGAGACCGTGTCTAAAGGTAAGAGACAAATAGCCTTTCTAAAGGCTATTCCGACGTCTAAAGCACAAAAAATACATATTTTGTGGTAGAATCCCTTTAAGTGTCTGTTTGCAAAGATGTCCGATTTTTCAAGCGGACAGCAAAATGTGTCTTATAAATATAAGTGTCTTATAAATTGTTTTCTTGACAACATTCACACTTTTCTATAAGATCCGGATTCATACAGGACAGGGGTAGGGAACCTTCGGCTCTCCAGCTGCTGTGAAACTACAACTCCCAGCATGCTCCATTCACTTCCATGGCAGTTCCAAGAACAGCAGAGCAGGTATGCATGCTGGGAGTTGTCTCAGAGCGGTCTCAGGACAAGCTCACCTCTGCTACATCTGTCTCTATACAATGCTAACAATCCGGCCGCACACAGAGCCCTCTTCTGGTGGAATCTGGTATGACTGATCAAACATGGAGATTCCAGGATACACCTCCCTGATGTGTTAAAACTCCAGATAAGGCCGCCTGGAAACGCCGCTGAGTCTCAGGCGTAGCAACAGAAAATATCACCATCAGCAGGACATTGGCTGTATATACCCCCTGCCCTCGCCGGGTTACACGCTGACATCCATATTCACTGCAGAAATCAGATTATTTGCTGTTCTGTTCTTGGAAAAAGCCGTGCAATGCGGGAGCAGATGATAATGATTTATTAAAGGACAATATGGTGGTATCACGGGGGCTTGTGATGGACGAGGGGTTAACTATTGGATTGTACAATTAAAATAACATACATATTACATATAGAGATTAACAAATATCTGCAAAAAAGATACTAAATTATTAAAAACTTGGCTGCCGCCTTCCAGAAACAGCGCCACTCTTATCTGTGGACGGTGTCTGGTACTGCAGCCCAGTCCTATACGTCCATGGTATGATCCTAAAACCCTTTAAAGGGGTTGTCCAGGATTTATCCTTAGGATAAGCCATAAATATTGGATCGTCGGGAGGCAACAACTAGACTTTAAAACTGTCCTACACCCTTCTTAAAGGGATTTCCCAGATTCACATCTGGGATCCATTTCTTGAGCCACAGTGATCATGAGATGGGCCCAGTCTTGATTGTATTTCAATGGTGTTCACCAAGGTAGAAAGGAAATTGGTTGTGGGGCTCACACATACTGTAGCGCTGTCTGCGAAGTAATGCAGGAGATAAATATGGAGAACGTGTTGTGGAGAGTGCGCATTAATATAAACCCGTAGGGGTCGATGTGCCGCCATACTATGTCCCATCTCACTGTCAAATCCGGTGAAATTCTGATGATTTCATTGTCTATGAGATAGATAGATAGATAGATAGATAGATAGATAGATAGATAGATAGATAGGAGATAAATACATAGATAGATAGATAGATAGATAGATAGATAGATAGATACATAGATAGATAGATAGGAGATAGATAGATAGATAGATAGATGATAGATAGATAGATAGATAGATAGATAGATAGATAGATAGATAGATAGGAGATAAATACATAGATAGATAGATAGGAGATAGATAGATAGATAGATAGATAGATACATAGATACATAGATAGATAGATAGGAGATAGATAGATAGATAGATAGATAGATAGATAGATGATAGATAGATAGATAGATAGATAGATAGATAGGAGATAAATACATAGATAGATAGATAGATAGATAGATACATAGATAGATAGATAGGAGATAGATAGATAGATAGATGATAGATAGATAGATAGATAGATAGATAGATAGATAGGAGATAAATACATAGATAGATAGATAGGAGATAGATAGATAGATAGATAGATAGATAGATAGATACATAGATACATAGATAGATAGATAGGAGATAGATAGATAGATAGATAGATAGATGATAGATAGATAGATAGATAGATAGATAGATAGGAGATAAATACATAGATAGATAGATAGATGATAGATAGATAGATAGATAGATAGATAGATAGATAGATAGATAGATAGATAGATAGGAGATAGATATAGGAGATAGATAGATTAGATAGATAGATAGATAGATGATAGATAGATAGATAGATAGATAGATAGATAGATAGATAGGAGATAAATACATAGATAGATAGATAGATAGATAGATAGATAGATAGATAGATACATAGATACATAGATAGATAGATAGATAGATAGATAGGAGATAGATAGATAGATAGATAGATGATAGATAGATAGATAGATAGATAGATAGATAGATAGATAGGAGATAAATACATAGATAGATAGATAGATAGATAGATAGATGATAGATAGATAGATAGATAGATAGATAGATAGATAGATAGATAGATAGGAGATAGATATAGGAGATAGATAGATTAGATAGATAGATAGATAGATAGATAGATAGATAGATAGATAGATAGATAGATAGATAGATAGATAGATAGGAGATAGATATAGGAGATAGATAGATTAGATAGATAGATAGATAGATAGATAGATAGATAGATAGATAGATAGATAGATAGATAGATAGATAGATAGGAGATAGTTGGTTGCACGGGTCCTCAGTGGGAATATGTTTCTGATTCTGCCCCAATGGGATATTGTGAGATTCGTCTCTTGAGAGTAATTAATCACCCAAATTGTTTTCTTTCTTACAAATGAGCATTTCATGGCCGAAATTACCTGAAATCCCTTGGGAATAGCGATAACTCTCGTAACCCAATTAAACATGATAGATCCAATTAATCACTAGAACTTAATGCCAAACTATTAGGTGCAACATTTGGAGGAAAATCATAACACACAAATTGGCTGTCACTGACTATCCAGTGGAAGGTAAGACATAGCGAGCCATGGGGCTGATAGTACGGTACAATGAATAGTTGGCCAAATCCTAACAGCTCTCTATGTGTTACAGATCGCTCTCCACAAGCAAACTTCTAAAATCAATAAAAGGATGTGTGCTTGCAAAGCATGCTGGGAGTTGTTGCCTTGCAGCATCTGAAGAGTTAAAAATCTCTCAATATTTGAATAATAATCAATGATAAGATTATAGTGACTAATCCATGTGCGCAAAACATAACTACTACAAAACTAATATCTACAAGAATATAACTACTATAATACTACTCCTATGTACAAGAATATAACTACTATAATACTACCTCCTATGTACAAGAATATAACTACTATAATACTGCTCCTATGTACAAGAATATAACTACTATAATACTGCCCTCTATGTACAAGAATATAACTACTATAATACTGCTCCTATGTACAAGAATATAACTACTATAATACTTCCCCTATATACAAGAATATAACTGCTATAATACTACTCCTATGTACAAGAATATAACTACTATAATACTGCCCCTTATATACTAATATATAACTACTATAATACTACCTCCTATATACAAGAATATAACTACTATAATACTACCTCCTATATACAAGAATATAACTACTATAATACTACCTCCTATATACAAGAATATAACTACTATAATACTACCTCCTATATACAAGAATATAACTACTATAATACTACCTCCTATGTACAAGAATATAACTACTATAATACTGCTCCTATGTACAAGAATATAACTACTATAATACTACCTCCTATATACAAGAATATAACTACTATAATACTGCCCCCTACAGACATGTGTAAGGCAGTAGATTTTCGCTATCTCAGTAATGGCTTGCAGGCGGTATGAAGTCCGGACAGAGCGGGTTTATTTATATGGAGTATGTGACGCTCGGCGTTGACCTAATTAACATGTGGAGATTTTCAAGGTCACTACAAAGAGTTGTCTGATGAAATTTTCATATCCGTCACTTCACCATTGACAAGAAGAAAGGAGATGGTGCGGAGAAGTCTCGTCATCTGCATAGGAATTGGGATTTCATTATCATTGTAGTCCGAGGACAGCGGTGTCCATTAATAGAGGTTCAGGGAGCGGGATTACAGAGGGAATGTAAAGATGTGGCGGAGACGTCTCGCAGTCGCCTTGAAGGTTTCATCCATTTGCTATTTATACTTGTAATGTGTGACGGGGGATGGGGCCGATGTAATAGGACAACATAGAACATAGTAGTAAAGATTTGGACCTGGTTACCCATAGCAACCAATCAGAGATCAGCTTTCATTTGTCAAACTGCTATGGTAAAATGTATGCTGCGCTGTGATTGGTTGCCAGTGTTTCTCTTAGACAATGTTGATTAATGACTCCCTTACAATTAAAGGGGGTGTTCATGTTTTAAGATGTTGGGCCTATCCTCACGACAGGCCTCAAATATCCAATGGGGTGGTCGTCACGGCATGATAAAGATGGCCACCATCGCCACTTTCCCTTCAAGGGGCATGGCATAGGTGATGCCTCCACACCCTGTCTGATTTAAGGGCATGTACACCAGATACAAGGACTGCTAAAATAGGGGGCGCCATTCTTAATAAAGTCCCTGGTGCATCTGAATTGTCTGTCCAACAGAATGACATCATGGCGCTCGGCATGTCCATGTCACAGGCCCAAACACAGGCCTCAGCGGTGACTCCGGGTCCATAACATCACCAATGAGATCGCTGGGCACCGTGAGGAGGCCCAAAAGAGTTGGCGGAAGGAAGCTGTCTAACAATGACACACCTGATTGACCGGGGGAATGATGACAACCACTTGTCAATGTATTAATACATTTCCAGGAGGAATAACAGAGGGACCGCAGAAAGCAAAAATCTGAAAAGATGTCCCATAATTGTTACCGCATACGACATGCAAGTATTTACTACATCAGCCATGTCAGGAGAGGCGACCGGTCCCCTCTTATATTAGTATTTATGGATCAGGAGGAACAACCAGGCCGGATTTCTTACAGGGTTGTCCAAGGATGACGTCATGTCCAGAGATTCTCCTTGGCAGCACTTGTTCGGAATGTCTTGGTGCAGTCTACATCGCAGTCTCAGCTGACTCTTCTGGAAGGAATCTATGATCCCCCGGGGGAATCTTTTTTTAAAGCATATGCAATGTTATCTATTTATTTGCACAGCAGATTTTGGCAGTGAGCAAAGCCGTGCGAGCCCTCTCAGCAGTATACAGCTCAATACTGCAGGCTCATGGAGATGCCACCTATAGAGTCCTCTGTCAATCACGTGGGGGTGAAGGGGTTAATATTGACAACCCGATCAATAACTTTGTAGCACACAATGGACAGATCTTTGGTTTGCAGCATAGCATTTACTGCAGCAGCTGCACCACTGAAAGGTTTACCTGGAAACACTGCCACTCTTCACTACAGGATGTGACTGGTATTGCAGTTCATCTATATTGGCATGTATGAGACTGTGCTACCTATATAATTCCTGGACTTACATATTGGTGGCCTATCCTTGGATAGTTCATCAGTATTTGACTGATGACATCGGAAATGCTCCTCGGGGGCGGGGCTATTGTGCCAGAGAGGTAAGCGTCAATGCCTTCATTGAGCCAAGAATGGTGATATCTCGGGAATGGCGACAATGATTCATAAAGGGGCTTTTGATTCAACCTGCTGAGTTTTGGTGACACACTGCCTTTAAGATGATTTGGTTGAATCTTAAAACAATCCCTCCTTCTTTAAGAATAGTATGAGCTCCTGAAGCGTGTATATAGTATACAGCGTATATACTGTATAGGACAAGCAGCGATACCAGACTGAGTCCTGGGATTAATCAGACACCACAGGCACCAGAAATAATGGGAATCATGGAATTTTAATGCAATCAGGCGCTCCCTGGTAGATACAGTATATATATAACCCGCCCTCTGACTGTTCAGGTCAGGCCGCCTGCAGCAACAATGTCAGGTGACAAGGTCACAAAACTGTATTTTAAAGGGATTGTTCCTTAAAGACACACTGCCCGTTCTCCTGACATCTGTTTTAGTCAATATTTGCATTCACGGGCCTTGAGTCATCCCTCTGTTACTACTCCTAGCAATCTATGAACACGCTGACATCCCTCTGGTCCTCGCACAGTACGCCATTATCAGCACTGATGGGGTAGTGTCAGAGTCTCTGCACCACTGAATAGCAGAATCTGTAGGCAATGTATTCATTCATTTCCAGGAGGAATAAGAGAGGATGGGCACACATTTGTAAGAAAAGATGCTATGGTATGGTTATTTTACAAGCAAGGATTTATTTCAGGTCAGATCAATTTAAAGGGGAACATTATATGAATTTGTGTTCATATAGTTACTGGTGATGGGTTTGGGAGCTCAAATTTCTCTTTCCTAAAGTCCCTTCTAGACAAATCTGGACGACATCAGTAGACAGTGCAAAGTGGCCCCCGATGAGCACCCATTACACCCCCCCCCCCATCTGCAAACTGACTCCTTCCCCAGCCTGAATACAATCTGAGGTGCACTGCTCACCATCCCCTCCTCCCAGCAGGAGCCACCCAAGACCATCCCAAGAGAAACTTACATAAGCAATGCTGGAACTATAGCAAGACACCTCCACCTAGGGCCTCGGCAAATACATCCAATATAAAGAGGAAACCTCACACCATGGCAGTCACAAGACCCCCCCCTTTGCATTCAGCTGGCTGTCAATAGGAAAGTGCTTGATGTGACAAAGGGCAGCAAGCTCCAGGGGTCTAGTGACATAAAGGCCCAGGAAATGGGGGTCTGAGAGGCCAGCAATGGCTGCTGTTTGGGGTGGTAGGGGTCATTCAAAAGTTTGGTATGGGCCCCCCTAGTATGCTAGTTACGTTCCTAATGCATCTCCCATGGCTGTTGCGCGGTGACAGATAATCATGGCCATACAGAGGATTCTGAGCCGCGTCTGTGGGGGTGCGGAGGTGGGAATTCATTTCCATACTTTAGAAATCTAGTTACATTGAAGTGTATATGAGCTCTTCAGACGGCCGCTTCATTGTTATGCTGCAAACACAGCGCGCTCCCTTAATGAGAACATCGCCATTCTCTACAGAAAACCACAATCCTGTAAGCTACAAACTAGTCAATGCAACGTCCTCCGCAGCCCGCCTAGTTAGCAGATGGAATGGGGGGTCAGGGGGTGTCTATGGAAGTCACGTATAGAAGTCTAGAGAATCTGGGCCAGCCCAAGAGAAGATCCATTAACATGAGCAGATGTCTGACTACAGGGGGTTTCCATGTTAATTAACCTCATCCTCATTAAGATACAGGAGTGGGATCCTTGCGCTGCACCGCTGGACCCCCACTTGTCAGGAAAGATTTCCCTAATATAATATTATCATTGTAATAAGGCTCATAACAAGATGGAGCGAGCATGATAAGAGGTCTAGAAACCTGAAGAGAAATCCCTGCCCCTACCATATGGTAATCCTTCTTCTAAATGTGGTCCGGATGGCGATCACGGCTGATCAGGAAGATGAAGGCCCTGATAAACATACAGCGGCCACTGAAGGGCAAATGTGGTATGAAAGGGCGACCACACAAACCTTTTCTGGTTCTCATTCTAGAGCTATTAACCATGAGCTTGTTTCTGGATATTGTTTCTTCCCTGCCCATGGAATGGCTTGCTTAGTACCTGTAATACTCCTGGCCCTGATCATTGGCTCATCTTCCCCGCTGACCAGTTATAGATAGACCACTCTCCTGGTGATGACCTTGACTCCGTTCCTGACCACACTATTGCTCAGACATCACTGGAATCCGTTCGGGAAATTCCATACCTCCTTGCAGAGGATAACAGAGACATAACCTAGATTTTACATCCCACTGCCAGTGCCTGGTTCTCATAATTTTGCTACCAATCCTAATCTTGGCTCCTGCTTGACTCTGACCTTGTTCATGGATATTGCTTCTGCCTTGCCTATGGTATTGCTCACCTGGTATTTGTTGTTCTATTCTTGGCTCTGACCATTGGCTTCATCCTTGGCTTATTTCGCCCTCTGGTCAGTCACATCCTGATGACCCTTGTCTCCGTTCCTGACCACACTACCGCTCCGTCAGCACTACTGCCACCAATCCATGACTAATCCAACCAGGAACGTCCATGTCTCCTTGCAGGGGTTAACAGGAACATAACTTAGACTCTGCTCCTTGTTCTAGCTATAAGCCTGGCACTCCTCCTTGTGCTACTAATCCTGACCTTGTTTCTTGATATCGCTCCTTCCTTGCCCATCGGACTCCTCACTTGGTACGTTGTTGTAGTCCTGGCTCTGACTCTCGGATCTATCCCTGATGCAATTCATCCTCTGACCAGTCACATCCTGACCACTCTTCTGGTGATGACTCTGGGTTCGGTTCCTAATCCTGACCTCGCTGCTGCTCCATAAGTGCTACTGCCACCAATTGGTGACTATTCTAAAGACTACAATCTGCAAATTCGATGGGTAAAGTCCATGTACCTACTGGCAGCTTTACTTAAAGGGAGGATCCTTGGGATAGGTCATCAATATCTGATCGGCGAGGGTTTGGAGAGGCCACGGTGTAGGTGAGCACCACAACTGCTTCACTGAATACCAAGCACAACACTGTACATTATATAACGGCTAGGCAGCTCAGCCCCATTGCCTTGTATAGGGCACTATACATACCAGTGATCGGCCATTGACTCTAGGGGCTTCTGAAAAGGACAGATAAGATTAGAAAAGTGTAATACCTGATATTTCAATGACTTGCTTATAGGAAACTGAGGATTTTCCTCCCCTTGTGTTGTCATTAGCGGTTTACCCTTAAAATGTCACTGTCTGATTGGATCCTATGGCCCGGGGGCTTTGCAGAGACTGGCGGCTTGTATATCAATGATTCCTTCAGCTATTTTCCCAGACTCCTCGCTGACTGTTCCTGAGCCGTATCTAATATTTATGTGTCCAGATAGGTGTCAAGAACATGCCACTGTTTTGCAACCAATTTATTTGTGCTATGTGCCCTGAGGATATCCATTGCTCAGTTGAATACTTAAAATGGAGTTCATTGAAGTCTTTTCCTTATCCATAATGGAAACAGACACAAGGAGAAACCGCTCTGACAGCATCACTAAGAGGAGCTGATCCTGACTGCAAGGCGTGAGAGGGGATGACAGTATAGTGTATGTGTGGCCTGGACCGGGTATATAGGAACGTATGGAGGACAGTATAGTGTATGTGTGGCCTGGACCTTGTGTATAGGAACGTATGGATGACAGTATAGTGTATGTGTGGCCTGGACCGGGTATATAGGAACGTATGGAGGACAGTATAGTGTATGTGTGGCCTGGACCTTGTGTATAGGAACGTATGGATGACAGTATAGTGTATGTGTGGCCTGGACCGGGTATATAGGAACGTATGGAGGACAGTATAGTGTATGTGTGGCCTGGACCGGGTATATAGGAACGTATGGATGACAGTATAGTGTATGTGTGGCCTGGACCGGGTATATAGGAACGTATGGATGACAGTATAGTGTATATGTGGTCTGGACCTTGTGTATAGGAACATATGGATGACAGTATAGTGTATGTGTGGCCTGGACCGGGTATATAGGAATGTATGGATGACAGTATAGTGTATGTGTGGCCTGGACCGGGTATATAGGAATGTATGGATGACAGTATAGTGTATGTGTGGCCTGGACCGGGTATATAGGAACGTATGGATGACAGTATAGTGTATGTGTGGCCTGGACCTTGTATATAGGATCATGTGGATGACAGTATAGTGTATGTGTGGCCTGGACCGGGTATATAGGAATGTATGGAGGACAGTATAGTGTATGTGTGGCCTGGACCGGGTATATAGGAATGTATGGAGGACAGTATAGTGTATGTGTGGCCTGGACCTTGTATATAGGATCATGTGGATGACAGTATAGTGTATGTGTGGCCTGGACCTTGTACATAGGACTATATGGCCATCATGGCTGCTCTGGAGTGCTGGATAGCTCTGTTTGACTCTAGTTCTGACAAAGCAGACAAAAGATTTTTCCTTTGTGCTTATTCTTTATTATACTGGTTTATTACAGGATTACCTACTTTGGGCAGAACAAGCAAATCTCCTACATTCAGCCTGGCTGCAGTAAACACTCCCTGTCCTCTGGATTGGTGGGGGTCTCAGTGCTCTGACTCTCCACTGATCAGGTCTTTACCCTCCGTCCTTTAGAACAACGAAAGCCATTCTTTGTGGCCTAACCCCTATAAATAGGAGCAGAATAAATATATAAGTTTTGAGCTCCCTCTAGTGGTGGCAGGAGGAAGGCAGAATTGAATGTTATTATCTGACGGCAGACAATTCACTGATATGGGAAGCTCCAAGAAGAGCAGAGCAAGGAGGCATGCTGGGAGTTGTAGTCCACAACAGCTGGAGTGCCAAAAATTGCCTAAGCCTGCTATAGGGGATGGGCTGTAGCGCACAATCTGTAACAGGGACCCCTGCCATGTGCCATTTATAATTGTGGTGCCATTTAAAGGGGTTCTCTGGGGGTTTTAAACTGATGAAATATTCACAGGATCAGTATCTGTGTCCGATCAGTGGAGATCCAACACCCAGACCCCAGCAGAGATCAGCTGATCCATCCTGGTGCCCAAAACTTCTGGTGTGGATGGGTCCAGAAGCAGTAACAGACAAAGAGCTGCAGCCCCATCTGCGGTTTAGTGGTGGCCATGGGAATTGCACCTATTACTTGAAAAGGAACAGGCCAGGTACTGTCCAGTAGCTTCTGGTGCCGGGACCTTGTGGATGAGCTGATCGGTGTAGGATCTAGGTCTCAAACTGCCACCAGTTGGATACGGCCTTCTTATCCTGTGTATAAACACCAGCTGGGGCCAGAAAACCCCTTTAATTCACCAGAGCCTGTATGCAATAGATACAGAGTACAGGTACAGGTAATTGATGGCCAGAGTGCCCCTTTAATATTACACCTATCCTACTTTTCCCCCAAGCCCGGTTTATCAGTCAAGTTTTACTGCGCCCCCCCCAAACCTTAAGAGTAAATCATTGAACATCTTCAAGGCGACTGCCTTTGTCATTGCAACATGTCAGAACAGTTCTCCTAAAACACAGAGCCAGCGAGACGTGAACAGGGGCGTAATGACTGTCCTGCGGGCCCGCACAGGCCTCTCGTGGTCCAGCTAAAGCTGGTGTACTGTCTCCAAGAGAGGACAGGGCGTCACAGGTCAGAGCGGCAGCAGCTGGAGATCTGTCACTGTCGCCCGCACTAGGCTGGCACAAATCTGCTATGACTGGAAAGGTGGCAAAAACGTTGGCGAAAGATAGCCGGCAGCTGCCACAACCCACCGCCATCAGTCACACTATACCAACTCGTAATGACAAGAGCAGAGATGGATTAACACGTTGGGTCCAGCCATGGATTTATCTCCGGTTAATGGTAAATGCCTCTCCAGTGCTGCGATAATTGCCCTCCGGGGAGCACAGGGTCCGGCGGTACAATACATTACAAGAACAGAGACATTAATCCAACGCTATAATGACAAAATGATCGTCCTTATCTTCCTGCGCATGAATGGTGTGACATTACTCTGCGAATCACTCTCGCTCCGGTTTATTGTATTAGAGGTAGATGAAGAAAAGGTCATTACTAAACATGCAAAATTGCGGCGGTGCCCTGAATTATTAGCGGGTCCTGCTGGGCATATTAATCCGACCCACCATGTATGACCCCATCACTTTCACCTGGAGTCACCGGCTAAGTGCACAGAATAAATTGTTTTTACTGTCACCTTCTGAAAAGATGAGCAAGACCATCTGCAAAATCATATGCAGGATATCTATAGTCCGCACAAATCCTGGTGGTCTGGTGTAGTCTAGGGGCCATAGGTCACCATTCTGGTACAGGATGATATGGGGATTATTGTAACTCCTTGGCATTCACCCCACATCTATGCAAGTTTATTATATACTCCAGAGCTGCGCTCACTATTCTGCTGGTACAGTCACTGTGTACATACATTACATTACTTATCCTGTATTATACTCCAGAGCTGCGCTCACTATTCTGCTGGTACAGTCACTGTGTACATACATTACATTACTTATCCTGTATTATACTCCAGAGCTGCGCTCACTATTCTGCTGGTACAGTCACTGTGTACATACATTACATTACTTATCCTGTATTATACTCCAGAGCTGCGCTCACTATTCTGCTGGTGCAGTCACCGTGTACATACATTACATTACTTATCCTGTATTATACTCCAGAGCTGCGCTCACTATTCTGCTGGTACAGTCACTGTGTACATACATTACTTATCCTGTATTATACACCAGAGCTGCACTCACTATTCTGCTGGTACAGTCACTGTGTACATACATTACATTACTTATCCTGTATTATACTCCAGAGCTGCGCTCACTATTCTGCTGGTACAGTCACTGTGTACATACATTACTTATCCTGTATTATACTCCAGAGCTGCGCTCACTATTCTGCTGGTGCAGTCACTGTGTACATACATTACATTACATATCCTGTATTATACTCCAGAGCTGCGCTCACTATTCTGCTGGTGCAGTCACTGTGCACATACATTACTTATCCTGTACTGATCCTGAGGATTAGCTCCAGCCAAGAGCTGTCGTCATTTGTAGGACTCTGTCCTCTATGGGAAATTGTAATGGATCTTGGTCACAACAAGGAGTTCGGGGACCCCCTGGGGCTCAGGGTTAGTCAGAGTCACTTCGGGTAGACACATATATAAGACATAAGGTGAAGCTTCTGGGCTCTTGTACAGTCTGTAATGTGGCCCCACTTACCATGTGCTCTCTGTAACACCAGCGTCTTCTAATGTTGTAGGAAGGTCTTAAGGCCGTCTCAGTCTTCGGATCACTACTTCCACATCCCATACAGCTACGCCCCTGCTCTTTCCTTTCCTTCCCTCCGCCCAAATTGATTCCACCCATTGGGTTTTATTCTGTACCCGATCCTCCATATCTCTATTATACCTATGGACGTCCAGATCTTCTCATGATTATGTTTTCCATTGACTGATATCCACGGCAGCTTCTGTTATCATACATAAAACATAAGATATTTGTATATAATACATAGAAATAGAACAAGCGATAAAAAAACCCACTTTATTGTAGAAACAGTGCCACACCTGCCTGTGGGTTGTGTCTGGCATTGCAACTCCGCTCCACTGATGTGAATGTGGCTGAGCTGCAATACCATAGACAACCTGTGGACAGATGTGGCGCTGTTGCAGACATAAACTAGCCATGAATACGTAATTACTTAGTGATTCCTCCAGGTGTTCCCCATACTAATAGAAGCTAATGGGTAAGCTACAGCTCCACACTGCCACATAGTGGCCATCTACAGTATTACAACAACACATCTCCAGCCATACCGCGCCTGTACTGAGGGAATGTTAGACTTTGGTAGTTGTGAGACCCCAGAATTACTCCTGCAGCCCCCCTCCCCCCCGATCCTCAATAACCCCCCACGATGACGCCCTCCAGCGATAAAGCCCGCATACAGCTCCTTTTCCCACAAACCTCCATTCCTCAACCAAGATGGCGACGCGCCCAGGCCGTGACGTCATCATCGCGCAGCCCTTGACATGTGTCAGTCACGCGCATCATCGATAAGCGCCGCGGGGCTGCGGATGTCCTGTCAGGCGGTCCGCGGTGCTCCCCCGTGTATAAGAATGGACGTCTCGCGCTGACGCCGGCAGGGAGCGGGCGCTATGGAGGCCTCGGGGCGCGGGTCCGGCCTGGCCGAGCTGCTGGAGGAATTTTCCCGTGCCCAGTTCCGGGCTAAGGATGTGGGGGCAAAGGTGAGGCGTTGGGTGCAGTCCACAGGGGGGCAGCAGAGTGCAGGGCAACACACTAGTGTGTCTATGAGGGGTCTGGTGGGTTTTACTGCGGGTCTGTGCTGTGGAATGGAGCTGTAACAGCGCCTCCTACTGCCCAGACCTGCACATGACACTCTGTGGTACTGCTCGCTTGTTTACTACAATGGGGCAAACCACTACAGCCGGGGGGTGGGTTGGTGGCTGAGCTCACAGGGGCCCCTTTGTGGGTGAGTTTAATTATTTTCCCCTGATCTATAGCAATGCTTAAGTCTCTGTTCACACTCACAGGGTGGTGTTGGGCTGACTTGCATGCAGTGCTGTAGTGAGTGGAGGTTCTGACAGTGTGAACATGGTCTGATATATAGCGTTGTGTGCTGCAGGTTTATACAGTTGTATCCTGTGCGCTCGGCAGGTGGATCCACAGGCCAAAAACACCAGAACATGTGCTTGGGGTATTGTTACAAAATGCATTGGAAAAAACCTGTAGTTCTGGTGACTTCCCCTTTAATCTTGCAGGTAACGCCTTTTCTTGTGCTGCAGCATCAGACACTGGTTACACTGCGGGTGCTTGTGCTAAATCGGTCAGGATACTAAGTGCACCCTCCTCCAATTCCTAGGGCTCTACATATCCGTGTGTCGCCTTCAGGCCCTGGATTCTTTGATCTGACCTCTAGATAAGGAGTTTTAGCAGTCTGCTGGTCTGGAGCGTTCATGCAGGGGTTAAACTAATTCCAAAGAGGAAAGATATCAGCAATGATCTTAGTTGTCAGTCTGAGGAGGGTTAAAGGTCATATGCAGTTCAATATGTCTGGACCTGTGGATTTGCTATAAATGTCAGCGCCAACTCCTCAGTTCAGTCAGATAAGTTGGCTCTGCTGCACCGGCACGTTCTGCTCTGCAGTCACTTGTGAATGTAAATCACCGAACCGTCCGTTCCTGTTTCCTCGAGAGCTGGGTGACATCCAGTATGGCCGCCAGGACCGCTTCTCCATTCAGTCTTCCAGCCCTATGGGACTGTCATCGTGGCCTTATTGGTTGTCACCCAGCTTTCCCAGCTACAGATCACCAAGACTAGTCTCATAAGACATCATAAAGTCTTGGCAGACGGCGATTGCCTCACAATTATCAGAGGAAGTGAGATTCCTCCTTGTCGTCTTGTTCCCTGCGCCCAGGACTTTGCTGACTCCAGCAGGTCGGGACGCTTCTGTCAGATATTTCACAATCCTCGCCGGCCGCTAGAATACTTGTTTCTCTGCCAAAAGTTCAGCAAAGGGTAAATTGTCAAACGGCTCCAGCGGGCGGCCGAGAGTTGTCCATCGCCTGCTATACCCCTGCCAAGGCAAAGGGCACATGAGGTGTCAGACTCCTGACAACAAAGCTTCAAGTGTCACTTAAAGGGACCTGTCGGCCTATACTGACCCAGCGCTGAGTGACCTGACCAAAGGAAAGGTCATTGAGGCAGAAGAGTCCGGTTATGAGACTTTAAAGGGATCCGATCATGAAAAAGCCACTTTTTTTTTTTTTTTTTTTTTTTTTTTTTTTTGTGACTAACATGTACGAATAGCTTTAAGAAAGATTATTCTTCTCCGTGCTGCTGTTTGGTTGAAATGAGTTTTCTCGCAGCACTGGGGGCGGTCCTCAGCGCTCAAACAGCACTAGGGGCATTCCCAATGCTGTAAGAGAACTCTCCAGCACCACCTTCATTTTCTTCAGGAACCAGGCGCTCTGCGTGTCTTCTTCCAGCTCTGAGGGTCAAACTTCTAGGCCTTGGGCAGAGCTGACTGTACATGCCCTCAGGCCACAAGAAAATGGCCGCTTACTTACAGAGTAAGTGGCCTTGGGCATGTGCAGTCTGCTCTGGCCAAGGCCTAGAAGTTTGACCCTCAGCGCTGGAAGAAGACGTGTGAAGAGGCCGTTCCTAAAGAAGATGGAGGCGGCGCTGGAGAGTTCTCTCGCAGCATTGGGGACGCCCCCAGTGCTGTTTAAGCGATAAGGACCGCCCCCAGTACTGGGAGAGAACTCATTTGCATACCGACGAAAACCCGGATTTCTAACAAACGGCGTCGCGGAGGAGACATCTAAAGGTAGGAGAAGAATAGCTTTACTTAAGGCCATTCCTACGTGTGATCGAGGGGGAAAAAAATGTGATTTTAATGGTAGAATCTCTTTAATGCTACACGTGGAATTCTTCAAGGGCCTTTACAGCTCCAGATCTTGTGGCTAGATCATTAGTATGTGATGTGACACCCAGACCCCACACAGATCAGCTGTTTCAGCAGCCTCCTGGTCTCAGGCCTGCTAGTGTGCGGCACTAAGTAATGGGAGCGTCAGTGCAGTTCCCCATTAGCCCCGACAGATTGGAGTGGCTTCTATTACAGGTATAGGACCAGGGTCGCACTCCCTTTCCACTAGTCACTTCTTTCTGATCCCCAGTCGCTGGGTTGTGGACCGCAGCAGATCCCATACTGTCCTATCCTATGGAGAAGTCATCGGTATAAACTCAGCTTGGGGGCCAGGTGGCTCTTGGTATCTGCAGTGCCTAAGTGTAACCTATGGCCGATGCTCTGTAATTGTCCTGGTTGTGATTCTGGACCGATCGATCACCAGATCTTTCTTCTCTGCAGGTGGAGAGGATCGAGCAGCAATGTCTGGAGCTCTTTGGGAGAGATTACTGTTATAGCATAATCCAGAACACAAATGGCGAGCTGTGCAGCCACTATCCGCGGCAGATCGTCTTCCTGGAGTACGAGAGCACAGAAGATGACAAGCACATGTATGGAGATCCTACCTAGTCCTAAAGTCTCTTCCATCTTGTAAATGTACATTGCTAGGATAGGCCGGCACATTCTGGTCTCCCTGAGGCCGCTGCATTGATTCGGTGCTGCTTCCCCTTCGGCTTTTATTTTTTGGCTTTGCCCCAGTCACTGACAGTCAATGCTATGTTTCTATGGGGCCGCCATAAAGGGGTTCACTTTGAGTGGAGGCTGCTGCAGATTCCTATACAGGGCAATGCTCTGCAGGGAAAGCTTAAGGGCCACGGCTTCATCCTCTGTGTCTCCCAGAGGTCTGATCCAAAAGTGATGACTTATCAATGCCACATGCCACTGCTGTATTAGAGGTGAACGCCCCTTTAAATCTAAAGCAAATCCACAGGGTATAAGTGTCCGTCTCCTCTCTGTAACTGCTAGGTCTCGGTGGAGACGGCTTTACTATCAATGGCATCCTGCTCCTCATTCTCCAAGTAGGATCCCTACCGATCTGACATCCTGTCAATGCTTTAGTGGAGTATACCCCTTTAAGGAGCTCTCAACACTAGACAGTCCCTTCTTGGTACAAGTGTCCCTTGGTGACTGTCTTCCTGCTGGGACCCCCAGCGATCAGCTGTCATATATAGCAATACCTGTTTAGTCTCTATTCTGTTTCTCCGCAGGGGCAATGAAGCTTTGGTGTCCATTCACTTCAATAGGCTGTCTGTGTGGTGCAGGACAGGACCCCCTCCCATATAACTCCTAGTCTGCTAATATATACAGGACACCCCCTTTAAATCCAGCTCCAGTGAAGGCTAGAAACCCAGCAGTCATATCCAGCACAGACCTGCAATATACTGAGGGGATTCACAAGATGGGAACACAAGGATATGGCTGCAGATTTAGGACTGGTCCCATCCTGACAGTCATCCAGAATATGATCAGAGCCCGTTGGTGCAGGATTCCCAGCTTTCTCCAGTATATGAGTATGTAGCACGCCCCTGTCAGGCTCTTACACTTACCTTGTGTGCAGGAAGGGGGCAGCACCTCCCTAGTAATGAAACCCATAAACCGCACCTTAGATTGTGCTAAATCCAAGTGTTATCCTCCATGTATCACGCCTGGATTAATGTCTGCTCTGGTACGAGCCCCGGCCGTCTGTGGAGTGAATATTACACTTGTCACCAGCTTGTCATCTGGATGAGCCGCAGGCTGTGCAATGTGTGATCACCGGCCTTAGTGCGAATATCAGGGTAATAGTCCAGTTATCCAAAGTGCGGGGTATAGAACGTATCCGTGCAGAGAAATGTGACTGTAAAGGGCTACGGAATATGAAAATAAAATAAAGAGTAATTGTCTAATCTTATGTTCCAGGTATGAGAGCACGGTGCAGGTCAGTAGGTTACAAGACCTTGTTAACCGCAGCAAGATGGCGCGATGTAGAGGACGCTTCGTCTGCCCTGTTATTCTTTACAAGGGAAAGGTGGGCATCTGTCTTATGCTGCAGTATAAGGGATGTTATGGGCTCTATAGTTACATGTCCCCACCAAGGGAAACTATTGCAGCCCCCCTGACCTTGTGCATCCTTGTGAATGATGAGCAGCAGCTACAAATGGCGCCTGTTGGGTGGAGTTGTCCTTTACGTGTATGTAAATCAGAGCGCAGCTCGGCATGACGCCTATTTATGATCTCGGCAGGCAGTCAGTGTGGTCAGGCCATAGAGAAGATGGAAAGGCTTAGAGGAGACAACACTACATCAGTGCCATGACCCCATTCTCAGTCAGCGGGGGGATCCCAGACCTCTGCCAAACATGGTGATGGTGTATGGTAGTGTTATGCTGTCGTTTTATAAGGTTGGAATAGAGGTTCCCCTGGGACGGGGTTCATGGCCTCTCCTTAGGATAGATGGGACGCCCTATAATATGGTGGCCGGTGCTGGTGCCGGTGCTATACACTGCACTTGGCCCTGTATAGTGACTGCTTTGTGGCCGATTGAAGTCAGATTCATTCTTAAAGTACAGTATACTGGGGATTTAAAGAACACTACACAGATCAGGGGGCGGCTGCTTAACTGGTCCTCATGTTCCCCATTTTCTCTTTGCAGCACATTTGCAGGTCGGCAACACTGGCAGGATGGGGGGAGCTGTATGGACGCACTGGCTATAACTACATCTTCTCAGGTATGTTTATGGTATTGGGCCCTGTTCGTATATTGTAGTAACAGCTCTATGATTTCCACTGATCTGATGGGAAGAATCAGACCCTATAATGGGTCAATGGGGTCGGCCGCTTGCCAATGTCTTTGCATCAGATTAGCTGTATGACAGGTCCAGTACCGGGCTGTGATTTATAGAACATTAGGAAGAGGATTGTTATGGCTGATATTGTAATGTCTTTGGATTTGCTGCAGGGGGCGCCGATGATGCCTCTGCAGATACAGAGGTGACCGAGGATGATGCTGCAGCCAGGTATGTATGAGAAGCTCCAGGGATCTCCAGTTTTAACTAGTATGGGCCATGAGTATACGGTCTGTGGGGTCAGGGCCATGAGTATACGGTCTGTGGGGTCAGGACCATACCTTGTAGTACCTTGTACTGGGTCCATTAAAGTAAAAAGGACTGATCTGTAATACCAGGTACAGCCACTGCAAAGTGTGGCACTGTTCACAACCTGTTACATGTAGATACACAGGGGCTAGTATTGTAATGCATTGTGTTTTGATGCAAAGTTGCATGAAGGCGTTCGTGCCTGTAAAGCCCTGGGTGACCCTTCTCGTAAGGAGCAGGTGATAGATTTGCCTAACCCGTCTTGCAAAACTGCCCCCGAATCCTCGCTGCTATCTGACCACTTGTCGTTCACTTCTCTCAGGAATGGAGACTCTCAGTTTGACAAGGTCCGAGGCCACGACATCAAATTGTTGCGTTATTTGTCTGTCCGGTACATCTGCGACCTCATGGTGGAGAACAAGAAGGTGAAATTTGGGCTGAAGTGAGTTTTATCTTTATTTTATTAGCATATTGACTGGATTATTAGACTGGAGTCTAGTACAAGGGTCACCTCTTCTATAGGCTGAGCTTATACCATTGACGTCATTGGGGGGGTGGGGGTGTAAATGCCGATCCTTCTGTAAAATCCTCAGATCACGCGCCCTGTTTTCTTATCTTTTTCTCTAGTGTTACTTCCTCTGAGAAGGTGGACAAAGCTCAGCGGTATGCCGACTTCACGCTCCTGTCTATTCCGTATCCAGGTCGGGGCTGTTACTCATTTATTTCTATTGCACATCCTGCTTTACATTAAACATTAAAGGTTTGCTCTGAACCAGATTCTGACTCCTGGCACCCACGCTGATCAAAGGGGCTGCAGTTGTCTGCCTAGCGCTATATCCTATTCAGTGGTGGCTCCTGGTACTGCAGTTCATTTTCACTTGCCTGTAATGCCAGATGCTTCCATTAACACTGGTGGCGCTCTATGCCTCCGGTCAGCTGATCCCTGGAGGTGCTGGAAGCTGTATCCTATTTCCCTTATGTAATATTGATGGCTATTCAGCTTGTCAAGGTTAATCCCTGTAAAGAGGTTCTGCAGAGATTCTCCATATATACGCGCTCTGTGGCTGATGGTTCCAACCCTGGGTCACCTGCACCAGCACACAACTTCCTGATAAACTCACATGTCAGTGGAGAGACTTGGTCAGGTTCCCACTTCTGCTAATAAGGGGATTGTGTAAATTTGCTATATTGGTTAGATCTTAAGACGTTGGCAGAGTTGTCCATGGCCGCCCCATGTAGTAGCTTGTCTGCGCCCTGTGTTCTGGTCTTGCATGATACTGCCATTGGACGTTCGTTGATTCTTTTACTTTCTTGCAGGCTGTGAATTTTTTAAAGACTACAAAGATCGGGACTATGCAGCGGAAGGACTTGTGTTTAACTGGAAACAGGTATGTGTAGTATGAGAGGGTGAGGGTCTCTGTGGGTCTAGTCAGCTGCAGTGTCATCCACATATATGCAATGCACTTCAGCACTACTGATGGTGGCGGCTTCTCCTCCATGTTGGTGACCATTTCAGCATCAGTGGATGTTGGATACAGTTGAGGGCGTCCATAACAAATATTTAGGTATCAAAGTAGAATTGCTGTAGAGCAGACTGCAGAGGGGGAGAGATCGTCCATCCTCAGCATCAGTGTCTGTTTAGCATGAGAAGAAATCACTAATGGACAGTAGAAAATCATCCAGGAATGAAACTGTAATACACAAGGTAGCCCTCGTTCACATCAGCGTTTGGATTTCGTCCGGGGGAGTCTGCATGGGGACCCCCCTGAACGGAATACCAAGTGCAAGCACTGGTGCAGTAAAAGCACATGGACCCCATAGACTATAATGGGGTCAGTCTGCTTGCTGCGAGATCTTTGCAGGGATCTTGCGGACAGGAAAGCAGTTCACCATCTACTTTCCTATCCTCATGATTCGTGTGCGGCAAGCACATGGACCCCATTATAGTCTATGGGGTCCATGTGCTTTTACTGCACTTGGTATTCCGTTCAGGGGGGTCCCCATGCAGACTCCCCCGGATGGAATCCAAACGCTGATGTGAACGAGGCCTTATTGCAGGCAGCCATGTCAGGGCACAGACCTCTCCTATAGTATTTATTACCAGGAAAGGTCTGAAACTAGATGGTGGCTTATCATGGTGTCTTTAAAGTGTATGACCAATGGTAATTAGAGATGAGCAAACACTATTCAAAACAGACGTTTCGAATAGCATGCTCCCATAGAAATGAATGGAAGCGGCCGGCACGCACACTTTGCCAGCCACTTAACCCCCCGCGTGCCGGCTACGTCCATTCATTTCTATGGGAGCATGCTATTCGAAACGTCTGTTTCGCATAGTGTTTGCTCATCTCTAATGGTAATTACAGCCTGAAACTTTCTCAAGGTAACCATGACCTAGCCTTGTCTGTGTATATCTATATCATATAACGTGCACCTCTCTACCCCTAGGATTATGTAGATGCCCCTTTAAGTATCCCAGTCTGCTTGACAAGACACCTGAACATTGACTGGCGGGAATACCAGGTAAGCATGTGGTGACCTGGTCATGTGACGTGCCCTGCGTTTCGCTCTGTTCTTGAGATGTCGGCCGTTCTGTCACTTGCCCTTTCTTTCTCTCCTGAGATTGCGCGGCAGCTGACAGTCAGGAGTCGTCTCTCCACCACCGCGCTGTGTCCTGATAGGGCAGGTTCCCCTCATTGCAGAGCCTCTGGGGTCCTCCAACAGAACCGGGGACACGGCATATGCCGAGCTGCAGAAAATGGGTCAGCACCGCAGGCGGCTCATATTAATGGGTTATGCTTAGAAACGTCGAATTGAGGCTCCGGTCTCGGGTGCCGCTGTCTTCAGCGACAGGACTGTAAATTCTCATTATTGGTATTGTGATTTTTAACAATGCCTTGTTTAGCCATCAGAAATGAGACCTCCTGCAGTGAAAAGCATCACTCTGCAGGCAATGTTGGCAGCTATTCACATGTGTAATGGCGGAGTATCACTGTGTGAATGGAGTCGTAGTGTGGGACCACCACTATGGGGCTGACCATCATGGCCAGTACCTTGTCAGTCTCAATAGTTGTTCATTGTCCAAAAACTTGCATAGCCCATCTTGTGTTCAGCAGCTCCCCACCCCCGTCCTCTAAATTCAGAGGCTTTGGCAAAGTCCAGTCACTTGGCTGCTCCAGGTAATGGTGTCGGAAGCAGAGGCAGCTAAAACGTTGGCCAAGGTTGTCTCTAAAGTACCGCCTCTCTGTTACATTAGGGTTAGCTAGTCCTCAGCACTCCCGAGGTTATAGAACTACAACTCCCAGCATGCCGGCTTCCTCTGCTCTCTGGAACTCGTAGATGTGAATGGAGCATGCTGGGATTTGCATCAAACTAGACAAGACTGGCAGAAACCAGTAGATGGATTTGTCCCGTCTTACTAGACTTTCTTCTTCTGTTCCTTGTGTCTCTGCCAAACACTACAGACCAGTTTCATCTTGGACGAGTCCGCTCTCCTGACGGGTCTGTTGTAGTAAATACTTGGCTCTCGCTGTGCATTGTTCTCTTCCTATGTTGTTCCTCCTGGAAATGGCGGGTTACTATTTCGCTTAGTGTCTTGACACATCTGAAAACTGGCGTAGAAACACGCCCTATTGACAAGTGGAATGGTAACTCCCTGTTTCCAGGAGGAATAACAGAGGAATAGAATAACAAGTTGTAAGGAAAGATTTTACAATTGTCCTACTTTTATTATACTGCACAGGATGGGGCCCTGGTTATTTCCAGGAAATGGGTTGATGACCTGCAGTACCTGACACTACCTCTAACATGAATAGGGGCAGTAGCATCAGATGACTGGTGCACAGTCTGGATACCGGACCCCCCACCATCAGATACTGGTGACCCACTTTGTATATAGATCATTAACTTAACTTAATACTGACTGTCGGAGTGGCGATGGGTCCTCCTTAACCCCTTCCCTCCGCTGTGGACCCCCCTACCACATTCTGACAATCCTCTAGAGCTCAGGCTTTCTATCCTTGTCCTGAAGTTGCCTCTGCAGCAATGCCCTTGGATCTTCGCTCAGTCACATGTTCGGAGGCTCTTGTACGGAAATTATGGAAGGAAACTTTTACAAGACAGGACTGTGATTTAATCATCTTTCAACAGGCAGAATTAGGGCAGAGCCCGGCAGGGGGCAGGAAGCGCTGAGCTGGCACTTGTAGAGTGATTCTGAGCTGATATACACTGCACAAGGATCACCCCGGGAACCGGCATGTGGAGGGATATATGGCATGAATACATTATTCTACCGCAGCTCTGCATCCTATAAAGGAATAGCTATAAGGTGTTGGCTTAGGAAACCCATATACATATCTTATGGGGAATCTGGAGTGTATAGAGGAGGGGGCCCTGATCAGGAGACTTGTCTAGTAACCTGCAAAAAGCATCCCAGTGCATCTGTATTGTATGGAGCCCATCTACCTTATAGGAGTGGTGTAATACATAACAGGGTTCTGAGTAGGAAAGCAGGGGCCCTATGGCAGTATAGGGAGACTCTACACTGGATGGGCCGTGTCTTGTACTATTGGGGGCAGTATTGCTTGTATATTGTTGTTCATGCCTCCCTCTTCCATCTGTTGCAGAGCTGGGACCTGGTAAAGCAGACGCAGAATTACCTGAGGCTCCTTATTCACCTCATCAATGGGGACGGTAAGTCTCAAAGCATTGCTTGGGATATGTAGGAAGAAGCTGCAGTGCAGGTCTTGGGATTGTCTTGTATTTATGGGTTGGTGTCTGTGGTTTGGCCGTATCACTACTGACGGGGCAGAAATCGGTGCAGGTGTTCGGTCCCGTGTTGCAGAAAAGCTGTGTTTTTGGTTTGCAGATTCTGTCTGTCGGCCATAGCCATGGCAGGAACACACTGCAGGTTTTTTGCAGCACTCTTCAGTCTGCAGGGTTCTCCACTGCAGCCTTTCCGTCCCTATTCTACCTATATAGAAAACCCCCGGCATGTCCATAGGTATCACTGACTTGCTGTAATGGTTTCTAAAACTGCAGCCACTGCGTTGCGGATTTTTCTGCAATGTGTGAATGGGATTGGCCGGATTCACCTCCTCTGCAGTGACTGTAACACACTGGTCTCTGCTGCATTTGCAAGGCCGGGCCCCATGTTCTGAAATGCAGGGCCTTCGCCTTAAAGTACTTTGGTCAGATGTAGGAAGAGTTCTACTTTTAAGAGCATGTTCACTAGTGACCATGACAGGACACCCGAGGCTGCAGTATACACCTCACCAAATGTAAGCGTGACAATGGAGGAGGGGATTTTGTATCCGTTCCCAGTAGGAGTTAGGTTTGTGTCGTATACGCTCAGATCCTTGCAGACTCTCCGCCAGCACTTACATGGTGTCTGCGGTGGTGTCGCACATGGCTAAACCTGAGCTCTAGCTCTTGGAGAGGGAGGAACAATCTAATTTCACAGTTCTTTCTGCCACCTGAGTCCAAGGGCATGAGATCCCTGGCAGTACCAAGCTAGAGGTAAAGGGCATGTTCACATTACTGTAATGCATGGTTAGATGTCCGGGTAGGTAGAAGGTGAAGCACATGCTGCAAATGAAGCCCTGAAAACAGTCCATCTATTGCTGCCCCAACCAAATCCTCATGGGGTGTATTAGGCCTGGGCTTGTACCTATGAATGTAATGGATTTTATGAAAAATGGTGACTACACAGAGCAGCCATTGGGGAACTTAGCGAACCTGTAATCCAGAGTATAGTAATATTACTGACATAATGCTCTCTTCTCCTCCCTGCAGATAACAGCGGGTTGCTGGTGCACTGTATATCTGGTTGGGATCGCACGCCGCTCTTTATTTCACTCCTGAGGCTCTCCCTTTGGGCTGTGAGTAGACTCAAGTCATTTTTCTGTTTTATTAAGAGTTTAATATAAGGGCTTGTTTTTTGCAGGATGAGCTGTAATTGTAAATCTATATGATGTATTGCATAGGCTTGTCTGATCTGCCCGCACTTGTTGCTGGATTTAGACTTGCAGGAAGTTTACTTCAGTAACCACCTCACCCCGTCCATCTCGCCGCTTAGTAAAAACTGGATCCCAGCTGGTAATAAGCGACTATTTGCCTTGTAAGACTCCTTCCCGGTACTGAGGCATATAATGAGCGATGTGCTCCCGTCCTGCTGAGATCCTGAACACTGAGCCTGCTGCGCCATTGAGCCAGCTTATTCCCCCGAATGCTAAGACAAAAATGAAAAGTAAATGCAAGCTGTGATCCCGCCATCCTGCACGCTGCCAGATACGTCTTTTAAGGGATCGCTGCTTCCCTTAATGAGAATATCACAGAGAGAAGCTTTAAGTGAAAGATTGGGAAAGTCTCAGGCAAGCATGGCAGATGAATGGCTCCAGTAACACCAGAAGGGGCACAATGGAACAGGGCTGTATTTAAATGTAGATTGCGAGCCCCATATAGGGATGACAATGTACGTTTTCCCTATCAGTATGTCTTTGTAGAATGGGAGTAAATCCATGCAAACACGGGGAGAACATATAAACTCCTTGCAGGTGTTGTTCCTGACGGGATTCGAACCCAGGATTCCAGCGCCACCATGTTGCCCCTCTAATCCCACAACTTGATGTAGCCCTGCCTTTTGAGCTGTTTAGGGGTGTTCAGCCCTAAAAAGTGACTACTTCCTATTTTGATCAGTGAGGTCTGACCTCTGGGACCCCGCTAGTCCTGAGATTTAAGGGACCACAAACCCTTCTGTTATCCCTGCAATGGTTACCAGAGGTACAGCTCTGAAGGAACATTCACTAGTCACTTGAATAGGCTCAATCACAGAGACCTGCAGTACCTGACCTGGCCACTACTAAATGTGTGGAGCAGTGCTGGAAAAAGGTGGAGAGACTGCTTGCTGGAGCGACGTAGTCTTTGATCTGAGTGATGGGGCATTGATGAACCATATTGCTAATAATGGCTACTTTAACAATCTCTTAAAATTTAGACAGGCTGCTGGTGACGTCTTACTCTGACCCCTAAGTTGTTGCCATAAATGACACCTTAAAGCTTCATATATCATACACTAGCATCTGCCCACGACTTCGTCTGCGGGTTGGCCACTTATATTTAGCCAATTGCTGTTGTGGATGATCAGCCTGCTCCCGCGTCTCTGCTACATCGCAGCATATGCGCAGCGTACTCAGTTGCATGTACAGCTCTGCATATGGAGAGTGTACTCAGCTGTGCTACAGCGCTGCCTAAGCTCTGCTACATCTGGCCATTTGGATTATAGGGGTGTTCTTATGTCGGTGTCTGAGCAGCTTCTGTGTTAGGGAACAAACCTCTAAACATCCAAACCCACAAACTTTCACATTTTTATAATATTAGTAGGATTTTTTTTTTTTTTTTTTTTTGCATACTCCTCCCTTACAAGCCTTTTGATCTCTTGTATCGTCACTCTGTTAATAATTCATCAAGGAGGAAAAACTCGGGAAAGTTGTTTTTAAAGGACCAAGTCCGTGTTGGCCGGATGAATAGAAAATGATAGCTATTTAGAGAAAAAATGTTCTCCTCTAAATAGTGGCCATTCATTTTGGCGCCTGTTGGTCCAGCTGCGGTCTCACCTGCCCCCAGCCCTTGCTCCCGTCAGGACTAGAACGCTCATATGTGGCAGATTATATATAATTTAGGCTTCTTACACAGATCTTTGTCAGCAGATAGCCGAAGCCTTGAGAAAGCGGTTTCATCTATGCCGGCGTGATTCAACCCTGGATGATGGGGAAAGTCAATTTTTAGCATCAAGGCTGCAGATCCGTATGTGTGATGTGTAGAGGCTGACGGCAGATGTCTCCTGCCATTGGTCCTAAAATAAGCCATTGGTCATAGTTTGGTGTTCAGGCCCGACTAATAGTAAGACTCCCCTTTGGCAGACTTCCTTAAGTCGTCCCCCCCCCCCCATCTCAGATTTACATATAAATCTCTGGGACCCCCTTCACTTGTGGCAGTGGAGGTATTGAGTTCCCGGTGTCAAAGGAGTGGTTGACCACTGACCCATTTGCTTCTTTTGTCCTATATAAGTCAATGGAGCAGCTGCACCAATGAAAAGCACCGTGCCAGTCACAGAACTCATAACTGCTCTTGTAATAATAATTAAAAAAAAAAAAAAGATATAGAGATATAAATATACATGTAATACCTTCTGCCACCACTAGTGGTGCTCATGGTACAATTGATTCATTCACTGTACGCAGAAAGCTCCTGCACTCCCTCTAGTGGTGGCTGCAGGTGACAAATTCTGTTAACTCTTGTGGTTTGCTGCTCTTGCCAATTGTCTACATAGTTCTCTGCTGGAAACTGCCATAGTGGGATCCTGGGGATGAGGATAAAACCTTATAATCCTATAAACTTTCCAGGAAACTCATTGTATTTGTCCTATCTGTTTCTTAACATGTCTGAGCTAATAAAAGGGGTTGTTTAGAAGAAAGAAGAAATTTTAACTCTAAAGTGCTGCAATACCTAACTCCTCCTGTTTACTGGGGTGGCGCTATTTTAAGATGGCAGCCATGTCTTTCTAACCTGAACAGCCCCTTAAAGGAAGCTTGTATTGTGATTGACTCATGTCTTTTGTAGGCCGATATCGCCCTCTGGTGTCGGCAGTTCTATGCACCCTTCCCTGACCCTACTGACTATTGCTCTTCTAGGATGGCCTGGTGCACAGCTCATTGGAGCCCGCTGAGATCCTTTACCTGACGGTCGCCTATGACTGGTACCTCTTTGGGTAAGTAACATTTACACAACCACCTGGGACTGACTTTGAGCTCCGCTTTGTCTTCCCAGGCCAATGACCTGTCTATTAGTCAGACGATCCTTCTGCAGCTCAGTCCTGTCCAAATGAATGGGGCTGAGTTGCAATACAAAATATATACCGTATACAGTGCTGTGCAAAGTCTCGGTGAAGAAACTGCAGAGCTCAAGATCCCAGACTAGTCCCTGCGTCTTACAGCCAACCTGACATGATGGCGACAAGGCTGCATATGCTTGGCCCTGCTATGACTGACCTCTGACCTGTCTTGTACTCCTCTTGCTCCTTTCCAGACACATGCTGGTCGATCGTCTCTGTAAGGGTGAAGAGGTAAGTTCTCTTGTATTAACACTACAGTAACCATTCCCTATAGCTCAGTAACTTGTGGCGCTTGCAGAAATGCATCCCCCCCCCCTCCCAAATCAGACCATGGGGGCACCTATGCATCATGAGAATGGGGGGTGGGGTTGTTTCTATGCCCTGGAGGGACCATTACACCTATACAGTGCTACTCCATTTCTATGTTCAGCACCCAGATGAACATTTATGCAGCCCGTCCATTTACCTCTCGGTTTGGGGGCCAGACTTTCCCGACTTGCATTGTAGCAGATTCCACTGACTTGCAGGTTATCTGTAGCCTGTAGGTGGCGCTGGAGAGTTGCTGGTTTCTTCTGCCTATTGCATCCTTTTCCCAGGGATCATTGCTTTTAAGATTCCTCACAAGCCGGATTGCCACAAGGAGGATCGGTTTCTTTTATAGCAAAGCGCTGATAACTTGCTGCAACATCACATTGAGCGGTATCAAAGTTCTCTCCATGTTGGTGGTCTTGGCGGGGTCTCCACATTACTGGGTCACTAGAGGAGCGTCTCTCCCATAATTGCATAGCGAATACTCGAGTATGATGAAAGTCGGCGCTCTGACTGCCGGCGTTACTTAGACCTTCCAGACACTCGACATTCCCTCCTCAATCTAATGAGCGAGACTTGTCAAAGGAGAACACTACTTGTATCAGACCAAACCGGCATCTGTCTGCGAGCACTCAGCAGTCGGCGGCAGACATTTCCATTCCCTTTCTTGTCTCCGCGTTTAGTTCCTTTTAATCATAGACGTAAACACGAATCCCGATCAGATTGCGAGGAAGGGGCTGCTGTGTAAGCAATGCAGGCCGAGGGGAGACATCAGTGTGCGTGGATGGGAATGGTAAAGGCTTTCTGTACCAGCAACCCCACTGGCGCCCCCTGTTGGAATATCAGAAGGCTGAGTGTCTGGTACTTGCCTTGTAGAATAATTTGTCCTCGTAAGCCCTGATATTCCTGTATGGGGTCTGTCTGCTCCATATGATTATCTGTTAATCTGGAAAAGCCCTTTAAGACCCTTCCTTAAAGGAGCTTTCTGGATTAATTGATATGACCTCTGCTTACAATGGGTCATCTATCTAAGATTGGTGTGGGTATGACACCCGCACATCCACTGATCAGCCAGGGCTAAGCTGGAAGCGCACCTCCAATCTGTATAGTGGCTTGAATTGGGGCTGAGCTGCAGTAACCTGAACCGACCACTACATAGTGTGGCGCTGTGGCACCGATATGATGGTTCATCAATATCTATTAACCTGGAAAACCCCTTTAAGTAGGACCATATATTGTGATTGAATATTGCAAGGATATGCCATCTCTTCATGGTCGGTAGGCCTCCCCCCACACCCTGATCCGGTGACCCCTCCCCACCACAACTGTATGGCCAGAGGTTCTCCTGTGTTGCGGATATCTGCCCTGTCCTTATCGGATCCATTGGAGGTCCCAGAGACAGGACCCCGTGACCATAAAGCGTTGTACACGGACTCCCCTCCATAATGTGATCTATGGCTTCCTGATCTTCCAGGGTTAATTCACTTTTTTTTTTTTTTTCCTCCTTCCAGATATTTTTCTTCTGCTTCAATTTTCTGAAGCACATCACTTCAGACGAGTTCTCCTCGCCGGGAAGGAAAGCTCGGTAAGCTGGCGCCCATAACGCTAGAGAAAGCCGCTGACCTCATTAGCAGAGCTGGTGATGGGATATCGATGGAGGCCACGAAACCTCTTGTGTCCTGACCCAGTTTGTGTAATTTATTCTCTGCTGGAAACGTTCCCAGTCCAGGACCTGCCGCACATGGAGGTGTAAGGCAGGAACGAGGCCTAACAAGGACCCTATAGATGGGTTTAGCGAGATCTGGGGGTTTGTATAATTCATGGCCGGTCACCGTCTTTACATGGCATTATCAGGCAGGCCGGGAAGGATTTTACCTTTTTTAAGGATTTCTCACCTATTTCGGCAATACAGATCTGTACCAGCAAATGTCTGCTCTTAAAGGGATCTTATCATTCAGACGACATTTTTTTTTCTAAGTACCACGTCGGAATAGCCTTAAAGGCTATTCTTCTCCTAACTTTCATCATCTTCTCCGTGCCGCCGTTTGCCTACAATCCCGGTACTTGTCGGTGTGTAAGTTAGCTCTCTCGCAGCACTGGGGGCCGGCCCCAGCGCTCAAACAGCACTGGGGGTGTCCCCAATGCTGCGAGAGAACTCTCTCCAGCACCGCCGCTTCTTCTTCAGCCTCTTCTTCCGGCGGTGGCTTGTAACTTTTAAGGCCTCCAGCCTTGGGCAGAGCCAACTGCGCATGCCCATAGGCCACGAGAAAATGGACACTTGCATAGTATTTACAAGCGGCCATTTTCTTGGGGCCTGTGGACATGCGCAGTCTGCTCTGCCCGAGGCCTAGAAGTAAGAAGAGAATGGAGTGGCTGTTCCTGATGAAGATGGAGGCAGCGCTGGAGAATTCTCTTGCAGCATTGGGGACACCCCCAGTGCTGTTTGAGTACTGGGGCCCGCCCCCAGTGCTGCAAGAGAGCTAATTTACATACCAACAAGAACCGGGATTGTAGACGTACGGCGGCGCAGAGAAGACAACGAAAGGTAGAAGAATAGCCTTTCTTAAGGCTATTCCGACTTGGTACTTAGAAAAAATGTCGTCTGAATGATAAGATCCCTTTAAAGGACCAGTGATAGGTTAGCAGCTTATAGGGCAGCAGGAAGGGGCTCTGCTTATATTGATAGAGTGGCCCTTTTTATTGTTGTACTTGGATACTGATGTGTACACTGTCATACGTCTCGGTGGATGATGGGTGTTGTGATCCTTCTATCTTGCAGGCGGAAAAGTTCCCAGCCCCGAGATCCTGGTCTAACACTAGAAGATTTCTGTGCATTAAGTAGGTGTCCCATGTGCCATACATACATACATACATACATACATACATACATACATACATACATACATACATACAACATCCCGTAATCTGGTCCAGTCCATTCTGGAAACTCTGGATTTTATTTCTCTTCTAGAACCTCAGGATCGTGGCAGCGCCACCAGTCTAAGTAGTGACTTCTCTCTTGTTACTGAAGACTCTCCCAGTGCCTTCGGAAATACAAACTGTGAAGCTGTCGATCTGGTCAATGTCGGCGCGCAGGGCCACGCAGTCTGGTAAGGGGGGGGAGACTTGGTCTGACAACTTCCTAATAGTTGGAGCCAAATCATCTGTAGTCAGGGGTAAAGATCACAAACAAGATCTTATGTTGAATCCATAAAATGCTAAGGGGGGGGCTAAACTGATGTATTCATATGTGACATCCAAGCCCCTCTGCTGATCAGCTATTTGCAGAGGCCTCGGCACTAAGGCAAGCGCTGCTTCCACTTGTCAGGCCAGTGATGTCCCTTGGCCCTGTTGCAGCCAAATCCCTTCCAATGGAGCAGATGTATGGTAATGCATTTTTGAGGGTGCAGTACTCTTCTGGATGCCACAGCTGATCCGTTGGGGTGCTGTATGTTGGACTTCACACTGACCTATCATAAATATACGTAACTGGTATATAGTGCTGGAACCCCCTTTCCCTTTAAATCCTATCAAACTGCAAGGTAAACATGGACTACAATGGGGTCCGTCCGATCTCCGTCCTGCTTTCACACTGCAAGGTGTGAACACAACCATAACATCTTGCCTGTATCTCTTCCATGTAGTCAGGGTTTCTTCATCCATATAATGACACGGTTACTTGATCGCTTTCATCCTCTTCACCCACCACGCCAGGAAGAAGACTCATACCTCCTCCCCACAGACGGCAGTCTGGTACCGGGCGTCAGAAGACCATCTGCTGCAGCCATCGGCATCTGAGGCTCGGTCCTCCAGCTCGTCCTCGTCCAACCATTCAGACGTCTTCCTGAGGGCAGGGAGTAGTCCTCTGGAGGTGCCGCAGCGCAGGTGGGACACATGGCGAGGCATTCCCACGTATGTCTGACTATTACTTATACGGTTTGTTTTTGGCTGTTCCATGAATGTACTTGTATAATCCAGTCTGACCAGGTAAGGAACGCTAGAGCAGGTATAAGATGGATCTGGTGACCTTAACCCAGGGATGAGCTGTCTGTGGTGTATCAGACGTCAGGGCTTCTCTGTATGTCCCTTCTATAGCCACATATTGGTATAGAGGTCTCCCCATGGATCCCATGTTAGTTTTCCTCCCTGTTTTGGCGCGATGTCTGTATATAGAATAGTCAGCCTGCTAAATCTTATGTCTTCTGCTGTGCTGCGGCCAAACTATGGAAGTGTCAGGGTAGGTACGGGACTGTCTGGCTGTGTGAAGAACTGACTTGTCGGCCACTTAAAGGGCCTGTCTAGGAGTATAAAACATGGCTCCTCTCCTTCTCCAGAAATGGCCTTACACGTCAGCCATGTGTGGTGTTGCATTCACATCAATGGAGATGCAGCTCAGCCCCACACACCGCTCAATGCCAATCTGTGGGTGGGCAAGGTGCTGATTTTTTCCTAGAAGACGTTTTTCTAATTTTATACAATCCTTTAAGGGGCTGTACAGTATTAGAATAACATGGCTGCCGCTTCTGGAAATATCAGGACTTGTGTAAAAGATGCAGCTGAATAAATGAGACTATGCTGCAATACCAAACACAACCTGTATACAGGTGTGGCACTGTTTTATAAAAAAAAAAAAAAAAAAAAAAACAATGTTATGTGATCCCAGACAGACCCTTTAGTATTACTAAACTTGTGCTGCTAACGTTCTGCTCACATCACATTTGGACCCCCCACATTTGGGGGGGGGGGTGCACTAATAAGAACCCACTGAACAGCAGGGCAGTGTAATTACAGGAGGCCTATCTGGAGATCTTCAGAGGCTCGCTCTTGTGCATAAGACTGAAATTGCATCTTAATATCTTCTATCTGTGCTGAGACAGGACTACATGAGGTTACAGGCCTGAAACATAGGCTGCACTACTGAGATCCTGACTACCCTTGTGTAGTATGGGGTCATTGTCCTATATTCTGTAGTGCCTATGGGGGGTATTGCTGTATCTGACTTGGAAGCTTCACAGGTTTGGGTTGCCTGACAGGCTTGTTGACTGTTTCCACTTCCAGGTTTGTGATACCATTTTGTGCTTTTTGCAGCTGGTTTTACATTGGTTTGATCACTTTGTTCAGGATATGAGAAACATAAACTCTGCAATGGGTTGCGCTGCAGTACCACATATGACCTGTGGACATGGGTGGCGCTAACATTTGACAGCCGCCATGTTTTATGTATCCTGGACACCCCCTTTATGCCTCAGCCTATGTAGGTAGGAAGTAAAACTTGTACTCCAACCTTGTACAAATTCCAAAACTTGTTGTTTTTCACTGTTACTATAAGATTTTCCCCGATTTGTCATGTAGCGGGGGTGGGCGGGTAATCTGCTTATACAACACGTCATTACTAAACACATGTTCATACAATGGCTTATACCACGGCCTGATTGAGACAGTCTGACCCTGCAGCTGTCTGACAACGAATCCTGATTTTACGGCCAGTTAGTCTTTGTATTTCCAGCTCCCTCAATGCAACATTGCGCTCGGTTCCCCAGTGGCGATCCTGCGGCAGGATGGGAGCGGAGGCAGCGAGTTGGCATGTGTTGTATAATAGCAGGTGCGGTGGGTTGTGAAGCCCCGGCTGCAGCGCTCCACGCGTTCCCTATTCTCAGATTAGCACCGTACTAACACAGCTGAAGGCTGACCTCATTTTATGGGGCGGGAAGGAGTTTTCTGATACTCGAACATTGGGCTGAAATAAAAGCCTAAAATGTGGGGTTGGGGGGAAAGAAGCTGTTAGTGTGAATATAGATAATACATGTGAGATCTGCTGGTGGATTAACTCTTACATGCTTGATAGAAATGTGTAAAGCTTATTGCATATGTAAAAAAACAAAACAAAAAAAAAACTGTAACCTAGTAGGGGGTAAAATGGCATCTTCCACAACTTCCAGCATTGTACAGCATTCAGTCACCAAAAAAATCCATCCGGAGTAAAATAAAAATACATGGGGAGGTGAAGCTGCAGGAATCCTTCAATGTGTGATTGCATGCTGTGAGAGGGGAGGAGGAGCTGCAAGTGAAAGGCATGTGAGTCAAAGTACCCAGCATCAGGAGCCATTCACTCTGGTATAAACTGGAAGGCCTTCCCTTAATCTATTGTATATAGACCTGGAGCATTGCTATGTAACATAGGGGAGGGGGGCCAGCATGTACCTGAATGGCTCCCAACGCTGGGTACTGTGACACATATGCCTTTCACCTCCAGCTCCTCCTCCCCTCTCATAGTACGCAATCTAACACTGACGGGTTTCTGTAGTTCCTCCTCCCCTGCTCTACGTTTGATAGTTCCTGGAATTTGAGGGAAGGGTGAGCTACAGTAAGGTCATGAATTTTATTTTATTTTTTTTTTTTTTACCTCCCTGTAGTCCTCCTTTCCCTCAAACCTTCTCAAATAGAGTATTGCAAAAATATACATGTGGTGGTGGAATCTTGCAGCTGCATCTCCCTCCTCTGGGTATAAGATAACATGCTGTGAGAGGGGAGGAGGAGGAGCTGCAGGTGAATGGTGTAAGTATCTGAACAGCTCCTGATGCACTGACCCAAACGGGAAGGCGCTCTACTGTATGGTAAAGTTCCAGGTCTAACAGTATATGGTGTGGTCACCGTCTGAGTTGTTTGGCTTTTACCACCTTGCACTTGACTTAACATGGTGTTGGGCATGTGGGGACTGATGTCTCTTACTAAAGCATGATGGAAGACTTCATGAAAATTGCAACTTTCTGGTTTCCCTTTTCATAGACTAGGTGCTAGTTACTTTATACAAACAGTAGGGCCCCCCCACCCCCCTACTAGACACTATTGTAAAGGGCCCCGAGACATCTTACTGCACAGTATGGCAGGATAACTTGCTATGCTAAACTGAGGACACCTGGCAATAAACCTTCAGGCCTGTGGCCTTCCTGGAGTAGTTATGGAGTTGCCCTGATGGTCCCAACCTGCCCATATTTTGGCTGTCATGTAATTCTTCATTTCGCCTCTAGTGGCCACTGCAGGGAAACTGCTTTGCCAGTTGTGACTGCCTTCACCAATCAGACCTGATCGTCTGTGGTTTCTGAAGTTGTTCCCTTTGTGGTCAGCTGTAGGGGTTAACTTATGTTAAACTTAGATTTATATTTTTGGTACCTATTAACTCTGCATTGTACTAATCTTTTATTCTACAAAAACTTGCCGAAATTTTTAGAAATTTTAACCCATGAACTAATCACAACCTGACCTCTTGTCTGAAGATAATTTTTTCCGACTCTTCCTCTCGGCTCGCGCCTTCATCCAATTCCTTTCTATATTGAGTTTCTCTGCCTTGCTTGTGGCTGTCAGTCTGGAGACCCTTTACCGTCTGCTGATCCTCACGCTTTTTGGGTGTTCCGGTTTCTGCATGCACCTTGGCTTTGCAATGGCTTGGCATTATAAGAGAACCGTTGACCACCTCCTTGGAAGGAGCGGTTCCTTGGCCTGGCTTCTCACCTGGTGGTGGCACCGTCTGCAGTTCTCTTCACTGATGCGGGGTGATCAGATCTTCTGCGTACGGCATGGCGGTGACGGTTGGTTTTTGTTTGTTTTTTTAGTAGAAGCACTCATCCCCAGGTCTTCCCTTTTTTCTCTCTTCGCCTCAGATCAGCGGACCATTCCCTACCCGGATCTTCCGTCTCTACAGACTATGGCAGCTGGCAGATGGTATCGGAGGGTGGGAGTGTTCATGACCATGGTATGCTCGGCGCCGGTACCTTCCTCCCTTTCACCTTCAGCTTCCCAGATGAGAAACCTAACAATGGCCTGTAAGTGGATCCAGTATGTCGGCTGCTCTTCTCTGCAGTGAATGAGCATGCTGCTGATGTATCGCCCCAAGGTATAAGTAACACTGATCGCTGCAGATCTGCGGAGACTCCTTAAGTGGTTGTCGCCATATAGTAGCTCCAGCTCTCATACTGCTTTACCTCCAAACATTAATCTGTATAAATAACATTAGCTAGAAGGTTTCGCTCCCCCCCCAATTATCACAAAAACTAAGGCCTGATATAGAACAAGTATATGGTGCTAGACCTGATAGGGCTGGAGATGTCTCATTTCACTTATTAGGGGATGAATGGAGACGGCGCTTTATTTTGCAATCTCTTTTCAAGATGTGGTGCCAGGAGGAAATACAAGAGTATGAAGGAATCCCTAAAGAATGTGACAATGTGAGATACAAGTGTCCCAGAGTATAGATTATAATGAGGAAGGAATTATCATACTTATAATTGAGATCCTCAGAACCAGCGAGACATTGTATAATACTGCCTCCTGTCACATTGCCCTCTATGTACAAGAATATAACTACTATAATACTGCTCCTATGTACAAGAATATAACTACTATAATACTACTTCTATGTACAAGAATATAACTACTATAATACTACTCCTATGTACAAGAATATAACTACTATAATACTGCTCCTATGTACAAGAATATAACTACTATAATACTACTCCTATGTACAAGAATATAACTACTATAATACTGCATCCTATGTACAAGAATATAACTACTATAATACTACTCCTATGTACAAGAATATAACTACTATAATACTGCATCCTATGTACTAGAATATAACTACTATAATACTGCTCCTATGTACAAGAATATAACTACTATAATACTACTCCTATGTACAAGAATATAACTACTATAATACTGCATCCTATGTACTAGAATATAACTACTATAATACTGCTCCTATGTACAAGAATATAACTACTATAATACTGCATCCTATGTACAAGAATATAACTACTATAATACTACTCCTATGTACAAGAATATAACTAATATAATACTGCCCCCTATATACTAATATATAACTACTATAATACTACTCCTATGTACAAGAATATAACTACTATAATACTGCTCCTATGTACAAGAATATAACTACTATAATACTACTCCTATGTACAAGAATATAACTACTATAATACTGCTCCTATGTACAAGAATATAACTACTATAATACTGCTCCTATGTACAAGAATATAACTACTATAATACTACTCCTATGTACAAGAATATAACTACTATAATACTGCATCCTATGTACAAGAATATAACTACTATAATACTACCTCCTATGTATAAGAGTATACCTACTATAATACTGCCCCCTATGTGTATACTATAGTGAAATAACTTGTAAGGTTTGGTTAGGTTATTCCTCAGACTATAGGTAATGTATTGGGGTCCTCCATGCCGGGGATGTATTTGCAGTGTATCGGTATATTCCCCTCTGTTGTACTACTTGTATATATTGCTCTGCAGTGTAGACCTGGTATATACTGTAGATTCTCACATATGAATATTTCGGCAGCTGGAGCGATCGGGGAACAGCTGCTTCTAAAAATAAAGCACCTGGCATCTGACTGTCAGCAGTCTAGCAATTTAGGAGAAGTGTACTTGGCGAGCAGTCCCCATAGACCCCGCGCAGTGTAACGGCAGCGCCTGGGCTGTAATTGCTCCTGTCTGTCCACGGGGCAGTCCTGCACGGCTGAGCACTCTGCACTCGCCTGCGCTTATTATGAATAACTGTATTTTCAAGGGTTAATCCATATCCTGCAGGTATATTGCATCAAGTATCTGTATACACCAAGAATTGCCTGTCCTCGGTGAAGGCTTCTGGTGCCTGTAGATAGAATATATGGAAGCGATCACGATATTGGGGAAACTGAGCAATTGGGCAGAGCCTTGTTGGACACTTCTATCCTAGATCCAAGACTCTCAGCTGGACCTGTAGCCCCGCACACTTGTAGGTTAGTGAACTTGCAGCTGGTCCCATAAATGCTCCATTGGAGGTAAATGGTGAGCGTGCAGGGCAAGGGAATGTCACAACCGGGTGGAGACTTTCCTGGGAACTCGGGGCGAGCATTATCCTGCTGAGAAACACTGTCAGGATGTCCTGAACTATTAGTGGCCTTCCTAACTATTAGTGACTGTCCTAAGTGTTGGCCCCCATGTCATACCAGCAGGGGGCGGTGTGTGGCTCCACAGCAAGGGCAGGATTGAAGCCCTCACCGTGTGCCCCCCCCCCCCCCCAACACACACACACACACACACACACACACACACACACACACACACACACACACACACACACACACACACACACACACACACACACACACACACTGTTCCAGCCATCTTGTTCATGACACCACTACAAACCAAGAGGGTGGCTGGATGTCCCAGGACACGGGTGCAGTGTGGCTGGATGTCCCAGGACATGGGTGCTGAGACCCCAAACTTCCATCCATTACAGGTGCCTGAGCTGAGATGGGTGTAATGAAGATTCCCCTGTCTGGATGTTGGACAACAAAACTGAGCTGCTCTGCTTGATGGTGGAACAAAGCCTCCTGTACTGGTGGCATCTGGACATGTCCATCATGTGCGTGCCCTCCGTAACTTCTGCCCCCAACATGTAGGTCTGGAGATTTATTGGTCCAACCATCCCTCTGCCCAGGCTTTATGTGCAGCTGCCTGACCCTGGGAACCTGTATGGATCTTGACCAACCATACTAGTGGTCATGTCCCCTCCAGAGGCCGTTTGGCCCTCTGCAGCCCCTGAGGGCTATGACTGTGCATTCTGGGCCCATAGGCTCTTGTGACTACTTCTTGCAGTTTATCCATAGCCGCCATCTCCAAGTGCTACAGGGGGTCACGGAAGTTCAGCTCCTAAGACTGCTGGTGCGGGGCAATGTGTCACTATGTGCAGGATTTTATTGCCCAGATCTCTTCTGTATCTCGCTATTCCCTCGTCCATGCGTGATCTATGTCTGTGATATAACACGTCGTCGTCTTCATCCACCTTGTATCTCAGCGCTCCACGTTACTTGGGTAATTGCACAATTGGAGCGATCTATCAAAACTGCATCTCGATAACTGCAGGATACGACTATTTTCTCGCCATTGAATCTTCTTTCTATGACACTTTTATACAATTGTAACATTCGTCATCTGACGAGGCAATTTAGCAGTGTGAACGCGGCTCTGCAATAACCCGGGGTGCTCATCTGTACAATCAGGCCCTTAAAGTGCACCTCCAATTATACAAGCACATTGCCTAGATGAATAGAAGGAACCTTGTAAGTAATAGATCTTGGTAAAGAAAGCTGTTTCCTTACCCACTTACTTTCTGTCAGCCTTCTCCATAGACTTCTATGTTAAATACATCTCCAACTTTGCTACATGGAGTGAGAACTCTTCTGACACAGATGGATCTGCTCTACAACTGCAGAGGATGAGGCAATTAACTGCTCCCCCCCCCCCTCCTCTCCATAGACTTCTATGTGTAAGTGATCAGTGAATAAGGAGGGGGGTATATCTATGATGTCCAATAGGGTTCACTGGGGGATCCCTGAGCTATAAGTGACTCTTTATATGGTTCCCTCCTGGAAATCTAGGACTATATAGACCATCATTAAGGTCATACCCTGCATGGTCAGATATCCGGTGCTGACGGGGGAGGGGTAACGCCGTCACTTATGTTTCTTCCATGAGGAATAACTGAGGACCGTCATGATACAGCTTTGTAAAGACGCTCAGGTTCTTCTAGGGGTAACAAGTGTTTATTGCAATGGGATCGTCCAAGTGTTTAACCCTCTCCATGTCCTGAGCTGGACAGCCACTTAAAGGCATGTCCGTGTATTACCGTATACCTGACTGCTGCTCCTCCTCCATATTGAGTGTCCTCTTCTTCTCTTCCAGGCTTACAGCACTGACGGAACGGGCGTCGCGACTAGAGGCCGTCCAGTCCATCTTCCTGTCTACCTACCAAACCACCATAGGCCTAAAATCTGTGCCGCAAAGCCCATCGGGGGCCATCAGTGGTCTTCTAGAACAGTTTGCCCGGGGCGTGGGCCTGCGAGGACCCAGCACTATAGTCTGATGAACTGGCCGAGCACCTGGGAATCCAGAAGCCATGACTTTTATCAATCCTCCCCCCTCTAGAAGCCATAAAGACAATCTCCGGGACGCGTTTGGAGAACTTTTAAATGTAATACTAATGAAAGGGAACGGATCTTCCAATCGTAGAAAGCTGAGTGATCGGCGGCCATGTCTGTCTTAAGGGCTGTTGAGTACTTTTGGTTTTGTTTTGTTTTTTTTATCTACCCTTTCCTGTATCCATTGTCACATAATCCTGAATCTGACAAGACTGACGCTCTTTACATAGAAAATGGATCTATTTATTCGCACGCCCATGAGACTGCTTGGAACTAAAAGTCCCAGCATGCCGTGCCCTGTTACATCTGATACAGAGCGCCGAATACTCTGCTGTCCTTGCACACCATAGAGTTTAGTGATCTTGAAGCCACCACTAGAGGGAGCTCTGCAGCTGGTGGCTGACAATCAGCGGCCTATCATGCTGGGCCATTGGAGCTCTGTACTAGAGGTGTCCTCTCCTGTGCTGCCCTCTACTGCCTAGTGCAGGGTATTACAGTACTGTTTAATAGGCGCTCTCTAGGGCTACTGGGACTTATAGTTCATCCTCTGCAGTACGTCCTCTTGCCGCACCCCATGATTTTTATTTCCTCGTCTCCCTGTGATTGAACAAAGTCCGGATTTATTTTTTTGCTATTTTCCACATTTTTGCTTTTTGCCTATTTTTTTTTTTTTTTTTGTTTTTATTGGTTTCTATTTAATTCGCAATCAATTAAAAGACGTCTTGTTCATTTTTATATAGAATCCTGTTCACGTGTTAATCTGTCGGCAACCTGGGTGGAAGCGCTCGGCTATGATGGGGTCGAGATTAGGAACATGGGGCTCTGAGAGCATCAACATGCCTGTCCATAGACTATATATGGGGGCCTGACACCTGCACAGATCAGCTGTCCGGGCGGCCTCTGGTTGTGCACAGGATCCTATTCCAGTAACAGAGCTGCAGCCCAGCCACTGCTGTGACCCCTGGAGGCTGATCTGTGCAGAGTCCAGGTGTAGGATCAATGCTGTCCAGTCACATAAACAGCCGCAGCCTTAAGATGTCCCTGTAACATCTGACTATTCTTCGTGTCATTAGATTTCCCGTCCTGTGGTGTCGGGGGAGGGGGAGACAATAGTCGTCCATGTAGTGACTCAGGTCTGTCCTGTAATAGAACAATCTATCCGTCCTGCTGGCCGATGCTCCGCCACGTTCCTGACTGCCAGCGGGGGTGGAACGCTCTGTTTACTCCATAGAAATCTTGTTTTACCTGTTACTGCATCAGTTACCAGCGCCGGGCACTAGTGGGCGCCATATGTGGCCCTATAAACAACGCATGCATCGATTAGCTTAGATATTAGGACGGGACTACAAGAGATGATAGTGCAACACTACAACTTCTAACGCATCATAAAGGGATCTATGAGAAAAACCGGACCACTTATTATGGAGCTGTAATTTCAGAATGCAACCACCAGGGCGGTTAGGTGATCATTGTAGCCCCTTGTGGATTTTGCCGGAATAGCAGTGGCCAGAAATGTTACATAGTAGCCCGGTTTCTATCGGCCCACCCTGTCTCCCAAGGTCCTGGCCCCATTACAGCTACTACCCCGGTACTTGTGCCACTGGGCTATCTAAACCAGAATTGACCACTGTATAAAGCCGTATTCAGTGAGTGCCCCCTGGTGGTGACTGCAGGTATTTAGGGCTCCCCTGGTCGGAGCTTTGTATCATGGATTCAGAAATTCGTTGCAGAGAGTATATTGACGGAAATCTAATGGTTCTGCTCAGGAAATGTCCGCTCCTTCTCCGCTCGTCTCTAGATGATATTGTTCCGCTGCAGATCTTACATTATAAAACTGCAAGTGTGAAATAAGTCTAATTGAGAGGAGAAGGAACCTTTATGTGACCCTCTGAGAAGTGTCCCCATAGGAGCGCAGGTAATGAAGTCTGTAGTGCTGACGTACCGGCAAGCGGAAAAACAAGCAATGCTGCAACTAACAAGGATATAAAGACGTGGGCCGTACTGGGCGATGGCTTAAAGGGGCGCCCTGTAATTTCTGGGACACTGCCAGACCTTGTGCACCAGGCTCCACTGCATATCCCTTTAAGTGAGTATCCCTTTAAGGGGTTGTCCAGTAGGAGTTCACTTCCAGACACAGCGCCTCACCTGGTCAGGCTGTATATGGTATTGTAGCGTAACCCCATTCACTTCACTAGAAGTCACCTGCAGTACTAGACATGACATATAGACTGGTGTGGCGCTGTTTTGGGCAGAAAAAAGACATGATTTTCTAATTCTACACAATCCCTTAAAGGTAATCTCCTCCTCTGGATGGAATTTCAATCTTGCTTCAAAATTGTGTCAGTGAATTTCATACAAGCAATTGGACGTCAGGTTTTGTTGATATAAATGCCTAAATTCTCTGTATAGTCATAGACTTGAATGATAAAATTCTGTGCCCTGCCGCCACCACCACCACGGGGAGGTCTCACAATTCAGATCGCCCTTACCCCCCAACACAAAGCACCAGATCTTTTACATGGCATTAGATGAAAATTCTGTCTGCCCGGAGTCACCACCAGGGGGAGTGCAGGAGTTTGCTGCATACAGATCTATGGAAGTTATTGCCTAAGCTCCCCCTAGTGGTAACTTTAGGTAACCAGAATTTTATCTTGTAACTGTAGGGGGATTTGGAGCTCTCTCTGTCTATTGATCCCCTTAAAAACAAAGAGGATTTTTGGTTTTCATGTGACGTCCATATAGCAGAGCTGAGTTTGTCATTGACATCCTTAGAGTACGACCATGACTGATCAGGTGTTTGGCGCTGTCTGAGAATCCATCTATACCCTCCGGTGATATCACATGACACACTAAGCTCTGCTGCATCTGTACAATACGCAGCAGCTGGACCAGTTACTGGCTCCATAATCCGTGTATAGTAGGAGGAGGAGACCGGATTCTGGGATTTAGGATTTGTGCGGCCGCAGTGCGTACGTACTAGAGAGCTGGTGACCGCCGTCCACCCACTGCCCTCCATGTCATCCCAGGACCAGCGACGCAGCTGCACATGAACAGTCGCCATACTGTAATCCTGTCGTCTCCAGCTGTTCCGTGACTACGACCCCCACCCGTGCCCTGACGGCTGCACCCAACTTTCCCACACTCACTATGTCTACCATTCAAGTCTCACAGGGGTTTGCACCCAGCTTAGCTAGAATTGTGAAGAGCTGCCAAATTACTTGGAACAGGGGAAGTTTCACTGCACTACTAGGTAGATATGGAGTCTGGGAAAGCTGTGTGACAACTCGTAAGCCCAAACCTAAACTGCACTCAACTTTTCTACAGTAATGCTAGGCATGTTTTGTGTGGCAGGAGCAGGTAAAAATATTACTGCACCACTAGGCATATGAGGAGTCTGGAAAAGCTGGGTGACGATAAGTAGGACCATTATGGCAGGCGGGGAGTTGCTGCCCAACTTTTCTAGAATCCTGAGCAATACAAGAGCAGGATTGGTATTACTAGATCACAAGGAGTCTGGGAAAGCTGGGTCACAATGAGAAGGATCCTCCTCCTTGTAGTGGATGCATTGTCACCCAGCTTTTCCTGAATTGTGATAGGCAAGTTCTGTGATGCAAGGAGATATCACTGCATTACTAGGTATCTAAGGAGTCTTGGAAGGCGGCGTGAGAGCCAATACGACCCCCATTAAATTCCCATTTAACTTTTCTAGACTCCTGAATGACAAGTCTGCTTAGTGATGTAGCGCTACAAGTGTGAGGACAGTATTATGGCATTAGAAGGCAGAATCAGAGTCTGGGAAAGCTGGATGAGAACCAATATGGCCTCCCTCAGGTTCCTAGGAGGATGATCGTGACCAAATATTTCTGAAGTGTGCAGTGACGCACTTCTGGACAGGTGAGGAGTCTGGGAAAGCTGGGTGCTCTAAGTAATGGCAGGTATTCAGGCTGTCGCCCATCTTTCCCAGATGTAGCGGTGTATGTCTGGATGTTAGTCTCCGTATGTTACACAGTCTCTATTTCCAGACTCCACAGCAGACGTCTCTTTCATCCCCGCGGCTCGCTCATCCCGCGGCTCCAGTCACTTCCCGCTCTCACATCTGTTGCCGCTTACAGGCAAACCTCTCCGGCTGATCTGTCAGGGATTGTCATTTTAATCTATGTATTAGAGATAATGCCGATCCACGTGACATCACAGGGCGGCGGCGGAGCAGAGACGCTGCAAAATAACAACATATTGGATCCAACCTGTGACTCTAACTGTCGCAAAACTACAACTCCCAGCATGCCCTGACAGTCACAGCCCAAGCCCCGCGGCTGATCAGCGATCCAGTACTAGTATACAAGAAGATAAATGGAGTAGGGGGTCTGAGACTCGGAACCAGGTGGATCAGCTGTTTAGGCGCTCCCCTAATCACAGCTCAGTCCCATTCAAGTTCATGGGTTGAGCTGCAATACCAAGCACAGCCACTATACAATGTATGGTGCTGTGCTTGGTAAATAGTGACGAGACCATAGCGCCCACCCAAATGCTGCAGCTCTTCAAACAGCTGATCAGCGGGGTCCCAGGTGTTGGATCGAGCAATTATTAAGTTTGGAATCCCCTTTAAGAAAATACTGTCCTGCTTCCAAGCTGATGGTTTGCTACAATTGGGGTTGAGCCGATCAATTTCCGATCATTTTCCAGCCGATCGCGATTGTGAAATTTGCTCAATCGCCGATCGGGATCCGATCTTTCCCGATCCCAATCCCTCAACCCTAGCTACAATGTATCGGCCTATCCTCTCCAGCTCAGCACCACAGCAGTACAAGGCCAGACGCCGCCGTCTTGTAAGTTTTATACCCCAAGTACTTCGGTCTATGAGTCATAAGATGGTCTTTGAAAAGAAGTCCCTGAATACCGCTCGTCCTGGGAACCTTCTTCCAGTCATCTGCCAAGTCTCGTCCTTGTACTGTCAGGGCTCCGCTCACTCACCATGATGTGCACTGACACCCTATAGGAGCAGTTCACACGGATCTTCCCGGACCTTCCTACCAGTCTAGTAGGTCCCAGCCGAACACAATGGCATTTGGTATTCAGTCTGATCTCACCGGCTCGCGAGGATTAAAGGAGAGCTTTCATCTCCGGTCTTGTCTTCTTTCATAAGTCAAAGGGAGAGTTAAGAAACTTCTATAGTTTTACTTCAGGCCTTGCAAATTTAAAGTGAACCCATCCCCCAATGGGGGGGGGGGGATCAGGGGTATTGCAGCACAGGGAACACATGGCTACACGGGGTGAAGAGTATTGCAACCATGAAGGAAATCCATTGGGATTGAACATAGCAGAGCGGAATAAGAACAGATGCGAATAGGCCGCCAGGGTCAAATGGCATCCAATAGGGAAAAGATGCAGAAGTCTATAGGAATTGTATTATCTCTGCATCTCCTCCGGGGATTTGGAGCACGACTAGAAATCCATCAGCGTCTCCTCGCCGCCCCTCACCCAAAAACTTTTGCTAGAACTTTAAATCATCCTAATATCTCTCCAGTCCCAGCAATACATAAAAACACTTTTTTTTTTTTTTTTTACAAATTCTTCCCGAGCTCCAAATCCCTCAAGCCCGGCTGCAAACGGGTTCACAATTGTCATCCTGCAAATGACAAATAGACGATCGGAATAAATTCCCTGGTCCCCCACGCCCGCCGCCGGTCCCCCGCCCCGGCTCTTCTGACATCTTTCACCTTGATGAGAACAGAAAGAAATCACAAAAATCCTCATTGAAATTCATAAATAATTTGCTGACCACATTATCAGCTCGGCGGAGACGGCTCGGAGAGTCTGGAGCGCTTCATTCATTACCGCCGGCATCGCTAATTCAGCCGCAGATTGACTCGTAATCAGCCGCCTATAAAAAAAATGGATTTCCCTTATCGGTAAATGGAGGAAACGTAAGGACATTGTGGTTTTCTTTCTGTGTGTAATGAGCGACATCCGGGAGTCTCTAAAGACTCTTTAAACAGCTTTTGTGGAGTTGTGCGGAGACGCCGCTTATCGGAGCTGCAAATCGCAACGCACATCTGGGCTCTCAGCCTCGGGGGTGATGTGGGGGACACAGCGGAACACTTAAAGGGAAGGTGCCAGCCAAGATAAACTTGTTTTTTAAGAATTTTTTTAATTTTTTTAAATCTAAATGTTTCATTTTTACTATTTTTTTTTTTATATTTAATTATCAAAATTTAATTGGAGATTCATCACCGAGTCGGGAAGACCAAAGACCCTCCATAGACCCTGTATGACACAGGTGGGTTGGACTATTCTACTACGACTACTCTTCTGAGCTGTGTATCCACCACTAGAGGGAGCTCACTGTATACAGCTTAGGATCACTGCCTACTATGGTGGGAGTTTAGGCCAGACTGTGAGACGGGTTTATGGAGATACTTTAGGTCTGACGTATGGCAAAATTTATCCTGCAATATTTTAAGACCTTTCCTTGATCCTGAAACAATTTTATATCATAGTGAACAGCTTCTATGGTCCCGAACTAATCCCATACTATTGTGAGCACCATCCATAGTCCTGAAATAATCCCATACTATAATGTGCACCATCCAATGATCCTGATATAATCTTATACTATACAGAGCACTGTCCATGGTCCTGAGACAATCCCATCCCATATAGTGAGCAGCATCCCTAGTCCTGATATAATCCCATAGTATAGTGAGCACCATCCATGGTCCCAGACTAATCCTATATTATATGGAGCGCTGTCCTTGGTCCTGATATAATCCTATCCCATACGGTGAGTACCGTCTGTAGTTCTGAAATAATCCCATACTATAGTGAGCATCGTCCATGGTCCCAGATTAACCTTTCCCCCTACGCCCAACAGCAGCACAACTGGGGTATTCCTGCCCCTATGAGCTGTTAGGACAGGTGGAATTTTTAATTACCTAACAGCTTTTGACCTCTATAAGAGGCCGGAAGACCTGCTCCTCCCTTGTGTTTTTTTCTGTCCTGTGGGACAGGACAGGTGGTCAGGGGGGGAGCAGATGTTCTGACCTCCTATAGGGGTCCACTACTCTCCCCCACCGGTACCTGACAGCAGAAGATCTTTTTCTGGACATCCTCTTTTTTCAGCAGAGGTCCCCTTCTCCCGGCGGGGACCCTGCCGGCTCGTGCACGCTCCTGTCCGACTGGGGCGCCGGGTCGGGGCTTTCCCCTAGGAACGCTAGACCTAGGAACCTTTCTCAGGTTCCTCCGGTCCGCCGTCTAACAAGATCCGCCGCACATGCGCAGTGCGCGGGTCTCGCGGCAGACGGGAAGAGAACAACCCCTAGACACGAGCATTGCACGGTAGTTCGGGAGGGGGGTCCCCCGGTCCTGGGGACCATACCTGGGTCAGATCCCCCTCCCCCTGTCTTCTCCCCTCCCCTTTTTTTCATGAGATTCTGGCTCCGTTGTAGCCCCTACCCCTTGGGCGGGGCTCCGGGCAAAACCCCGCCCCCTGGCCTATGTAAGTCCCCTTAGAGCTTCAGTTAGTGCTTGTCGCTCCGGTTGCAAGCACATCAGTTGGTGAAGCTCCCTGGTCAATTTCTGTGCTGTGGGGAGCTCATCTGGGGGAGACCCCGGTTCAAGGTACATGGAATCAGCGGGAGAGGACGCACTCATCCAACTGGCGCGAGCTTACCGCAGTTCATCGAGCCCGTCTGTCATTTGCACCACTTCTACGAGGGAAAGCGGTCAAAGTAAGACCAGACAATCTGACGACAGTCCACTATATCAACAAGCAGGGAGGAACCAGGTCCCCCTCGCTCATGCAAGTCACCAACCTGATCTTCTCCTGGGCAGAATGAAACCTCTCCCAGCTGGCCGCGGTACATATCCAGGGCCGCCTGAACATCCTAGCGGATCAACTCAACAGAGGCCGGCCGACCGCAGGCGAATGGTCCCTGAACCAGGACATCTTCCACTACCTGACCAGGAGGTGGGGTCTCCCCGAGGTGGATCTGATGGCCACCCAACACAATGCCAAAGTAGAAAGGTTTTGCTCCCTGTACCGGGAAGACAACCCTTTGGCTGTGGATGCCCTGTCAATACCATGGAGGTTCGAACTGGCATACGTGTTCCCTCCCATCCCGATGATACCGAAGGTATTGGCGAAACTCAGGCAGGACCAGACTTCGGCAATAGTGATCATGCCGTTCTGGCCAAAAAGGGCATGGTTCACCGACCTTATCCTTATGAGTCGGGGGAACTACTGGAGGCTTCCACCAGTCAGGAACCTGGTGTCACTGAACAGTCGGCCGTGCCTGGGCCTAGACAAATTCAACCTCACTGCCTGGAGGTTAACCGCGCCATACGCACAGACAGAGGATTGTCCCAGGGAGTGCTAAGTACCTTAGCCCATTCAAGAGCAGAGGCAACCAATCAGAGCTACCAAAGGATCGCCCGGATATTCCGAGATTGGTGTACAGGCAGCCACCGCGATCCAGACAGAGATGCAGTCCTAGAGTTCTTACAGAACGGTCTGGAAAGAGGACTAGCACCTGCCACCCTCAAGGTTCAAGTGTCAGCTCTATCTGCTCTCCTGGAGACATGGTTATCACAAGATCCTCTTGTCAAACAGTTCCTTAGGGGGGCTGCCAGGCTCCGCCCCCAGGTACGGCCCCCTGTCCCCAGGTGGGACCTGGCCGCGGTTCTACAAGGGCTATGTGCGCCCCCCTTCGAACCATTATCTGAAGTGGACTGGAAGTACCTGTCACTTAAAGTGACCTTTCTGTTGGCAATAACCTCCGCCAAGAGGGTTGGCGAATTGCAGGCTCTAGCAGCCTCCGAACCTTTCATAACTTTCTTTCCTGACAGAGTACAGCTAAGGTTCGTCCCAGGATTCTTGCTGAAGGTACCCACACTTCAGAACACCAATCAAGTGATCACCCTACCGGGGTTCTTTCCCTCCCCTGCCACTGAGCAGGAGGAGAAGCTACACACCCTGGATCTGGTAAGAGCACTACGTATCTACCTGGACCGTACAGCACCGTTCCGAAGATCAGAGAATCTTCTGGTTAATGTGTTTGGCCACAATAGAGGCACTAAAGCATCAAAGGTAACCCTGTCTAGATGGATCAGAGAAGCTACCAGCTGTTCCCTACGGGCTCAGAATCTTCCTGTTCCAGATTTCCTACGAGCCCATGCCACCCGATCAGTGGCGACATCATGGGCAGAGACACGGTTCCTCTCTCTAGAGCAGATATGTGCTGCAGCCTCTTGGAGCTCACAGCTGACTTTTGCCAAACACTACAGATTGGACTGGCGTACGGCCGATGCTACAGCATTTGGGCACTCCGTCTTGGCATCTGCCTGCCAGGATAACCCGCCCTAGGGGAGATAATACTTGCTAAATCCCCAGTTGTGCTGCTGTTGGGCGTAGGGGGAAAGAAAGATTATGAATGATAATCTGTTTTCCCTTAGCCCAAACAGCAGCACAAGGCTCCCTCCCTAAGAGGTGCTATTGTACAGATTTTGTGTATGTGTGTGTAGCTCTTGGCATAGATTGCTCTGTATATCATACTTGTTACTAACACAAGGGAGGAGCATGTCTTCCGGCCTCTTATAGAGGTCAAAAGCTGTTAGGTAATTAAAAATTCCACCTGTCCTAACAGTTCATAGGGGCAGGAATACCCCAGTTGTGCTGCTGTTTGGGCTAAGGGAAAACAGATTATCATTCATAATCTTTCTATATTATAGCGAGCCCTGTCCTTGGTCCTGAAATGATCACATACTATACAAAGCACTGTCCTTAGTCCTGATATAATCCCATACTATAGTGAACACCATCCATGGTCCCGGGCTAATCCTATATTATATGGAGCATTGTCCTTGGTCCTGATATAATCCCATACTATAGTGAGCACATCCACAGTCTCAGACTAATCCTATATTATATGGAGCGCTGTCCTTGGTCCTGATATAATCCCATACTATAGTGAGCACCGTCCATGGTTCCAGACTAATGCAATAGTATAGTGAGCACCGTCCTTGATCCTGATATAATCCCATACTATAAATGAGCACATCCACAGTCCCAGACTAATCCTATATTATATGGAGTGCTGTCCTTGGTCCTGAAATGATCCCATACTATCCAGAGCGCTGTCCATAGTCCTGATATAATCCCATACTATAGTGAACACATCCACAGTCTCAGACTAATCCTTTATTATATGGAGCGCTGTCCTTGATCCTGATATAATCCCATACTATAGTGAACACCATCCATGGTCCCGGGCTAATCCTATATTATATGGAGCATTGTCCTTGGTCCTGATATAATCCCATACTATAGTGAGCACATCCACAGTCTCAGACTAATCCTATATTATATGGAGCGCTGTCCTTGGTCCTGATATAATCCCATACTATAGTGAGCACCGTCCGTGGTTCCAGACTAATGCTATAGTATAGTGAGCACCGTCCTTGATCCTGATATAATCCCACACTATAGTGAACACCATCCATGGTTCCGGGCTAATCCTATATTATATGGAGCCCTGTCCTTGGTCCTGACATAATCCCATACTATCCATAGCCCTGTCCATGGTCCTGATCCTTTCCTCTACCTCTTTATATACTTCCCTCCATTACCTAGCACTGATGTGACTGTCCCCAACACAAGAGCCGCACAGGGATCCCATCAGACATGACATGGCACCCGCAGCCCCCGGCCCCGAGATGTCACCGTCATTATCTCATAGACGAGCGCCATTGTGCCTTTACTCTGCAGAAAATGGATGAATAAAAGCAGCTTGGCAGAAAGTCAGAGAGGAGGGAGAGGCGAGCCCCGAATTATAGGACCCTGGGAGCCGGCCGCGGTGTATTCTCATGGGGTTAACACTTGAATTTTTGCAAACCTTCAGAAAATAAAACAATCCAAGAAATTCCTGCAACACATCTGCCGCAGGTGAATAGGTCCTGAGGAATTACAGGGCAAGGTACCAGCTCAGTGCCACTTCGGCTCTGCTACATCGTCCTTTAGCCATATAACGGACTGTAGGTAAAAGTTTTAACCCCTTCTCGCACAGATCTCATAGGCTTTCTGCAAAACCGGAGCATTGGTGTTGCCCCACTTCCAGGCACCCTGTGAATGTTCCTTCCTCACACCCCCCCGCGGAGCTTCAGGTGCCCCAAATCTGTCACATCTTAATTAGTGGATCAGGCAGGACAGCGAGGAGGGGTACGAGGCGCGGAGCATTTGTTCCAATGTGTCATGTAAACATTTCCTGGATGACTCTGCAGTCCCAGGTCACTGCGACTGGAGACACAATGAGGTCACCCGGGGGGTTCGCAGCCCCCTCATCCTAAATTTGAACCGAAAAAAATCAGCAAAAATACTGAACATTCTGGCAATGATGGAGTTAAAATTGACATTTCTGCTAAATTCCCTGCAGATCGAACCTCATTAAATTGTCTTCTTAACCCTTTCCTAGAGGGAATGTTTCCTATTTCTAGATTTCTTAGCACTTACCTTTCTACTCTTAAAGGGCCAGCATATCTAACATACCTGGAAATTAAAGGGGTTGTCAGCTGTTTTCTTGTCCAAGACATTGGGATATGGACTCCAAGGGTAGAGATCCAGTGCCATGCCTACCAGGGAGGAGGGAGACCTGCATAAAGATAATGAGAAAATACTGATTCCAGCTGCTGCCACTAGAGGGAGCACTGCATACAGATGTATACAGATCCTAATGAGTATAAATGCAGCCAGCCCCCCCCCCCCCAGTGGTGGGTGCAAGCAGTACAATTTTTATCTTTTCAAGGTCATGCCACTAATAATACCATTCCCCTGTATTATAACTTCAGTGTCTGCTCGCTGAGGTTTTGTCTTTGAGGATCCTCAGGTGTCACAAGAAAAGGGGTCCCCAACTTCCTTGCCTGAATTAAGCGGTAAAATACTGCTTACCTATTGCGGCCACTAGAGGGAGATCTCTGTACAGTGATGTATACGGCTCCCAATTACTATCACTCTATGTGCAGTGATCTCCCCCTAGTGGTGGGTGCAGGGAGCCAAAATATTATTGTATGACGGGGATATCCCACTAATAAAAGATTTTACCAATACCACACTACAAGTGTCTGAACAACAGGATCCCCATTGCTGATAAGCACAGGGGTCCCTGAATCCGCTATGTGAGTAGAGCAGTACTGCATGTGTGTGACCACAGCTGCATTCACTTCTATGAGACTGACAGAGCTGCATTCACTTCTATGGGACAGACAGAGCTGCATTCACTTCTATGGGACTGACAGAGATGCATTCACTTCTATGGGACTGACAGAGCTGCATTCACTTCTATAGGACAGACAGAGCTGCATTCACTTCTATGGGACTGACAGAGCTGCATTCACTTCTATAGGACTGACAGAGCTGCATTCACTTCTATAGGACTGACAGAGCTGCATTCACTTCTATAGGACTGACAGAGCTGCATTCACTTCTATGGGACAGACAGAGCTGCATTCACTTCTATGGGACTGACAGAGCTGCATTCACTTCTATAGGACAGACAGAGCTGCATTCACTTCTATAGGACTGACAGAGCTGCATTCACTTCTATAGGACTGACAGAGCTGCATTCACTTCTATGGGACTGACAGAGCTGCATTCACTTCTATGGGACTGACAGAGCTGCATTCACTTCTATAGGACTGACAGAGCTGCATTCACTTCTATGAGACTGACAGAGCTGCATTCACTTCTATGGGACTGACAGAGCTGCATTCACTTCTATGGGACTGACAGAGCTGCATTCACTTCTATGAGACTGACAGAGCTGCATTCACTTCTATGAGACTGACAGAGCTGCAATCACTTCTATAGGACTGACAGAGCTGCATTCACTTCTATAGGACTGACAGAGCTGCATTCACTTATATGGGACTGACAGAGCTGCATTCACTTCTATAGGACTGACAGAGCTGCATTCACTTCTATGGGACTGACAGAGCTGCATTCACTTCTATGGGACTGACAGAGCTGCATTCACTTCTATGGGACTGACAGAGCTGCATTCACTTCTATGGGACTGACAGAGCTGCATTCACTTCTATGAGACTGACAGAGCTGCATTCACTTATATAGGACTGACAGAGCTGCATTCACTTCTATGGGACTGGCAGAGCTGCATTCACTTCTATGGGACTGACAGAGCTGCATTCACTTCTATGGGACAGACAGAGCTGCATTCACTTCTATGAGACTGACAGAGCTGCATTCACTTCTATAGGACTGACAGAGCTGCATTCACTTCTATGGGACTGACAGAGCTGCATTCACTTCTATGGGACTGACAGAGCTGCATTCACTTCTATGGGACAGACAGAGCTGCATTCACTTCTATGGGACTGACAGAGCTGCATTCACTTCTATGGGACTGACAGAGCTGCATTCACTTCTATGGGACTGACAGAGCTGCATTCACTTCTATGGGACTGACAGAGATGCATTCACTTCTATGGGACTGACAGAGCTGCATTCACTTCTATGGGACAGACAGAGCTGCATTCACTTCTATGAGACTGACAGAGCTGCATTCACTTCTATGGGACTGACAGAGCTGCATTCACTTCTATGGGACTGACAGAGCTGCATTCACTTCTATGGGACTGACAGAGCTGCATTCACTTCTATGAGACTGACAGAGCTGCATTCACTTATATAGGACTGACAGAGCTGCATTCACTTCTATAGGACTGACAGAGCTGCATTCACTTCTATGGGACTGACAGAGCTGCATTCACTTCTATAGGACTGACAGAGCTGCATTCACTTCTATGAGACTGACAGAGCTGCATTCACTTATATAGGACTGACAGAGCTGCATTCACTTCTATAGGACTGACAGAGCTGCATTCACTTCTATGGGACTGACAGAGCTGCATTCACTTCTATGGGACTGACAGAGCTGCATTCACTTCTATAGGACTGACAGAGCTGCATTCACTTCTATGGGACTGGCAGAGCTGCATTCACTTCTATGGGACTGGCAGAGCTGCATTCATGGACCTCTGTTCTCATATTCGTCAAGGTCCCAGCAGTCGGACCCCCCCAGCAATGAAACGCTTATCTCCGTCCAGTGCAAAAGTGGGAAAATATCCCTGCTTGGACCCCACTTTGTTTGTTGCTCTGGGGGTTCGGGGGTCCCGTTTTCTGTCTTCACATTCCGCTCACAATCTATAGACATCGGATACAATGTGACGACTTTCCACAATATGTAAATCACTTGTATTTTTCATCATGTTGGCAATCTTCTACTTTTTCTTCTTATTCTGTCTTGAACATCAGACACTTAAGACCGTACAGTCGGGGGTTTCTTGCGCTTTTCGGCCCAGTATCGGGCGTGCGGCCTCTTCCTGGATTCTGGTAATTGCTTATCGCCCCCTGCTGGGATCTGGATTACATTCTTTTAAAGCGAGATGTAAGTTTAGAAACTCGCAAATGCCACGAACCGGCACCTAATAGAGAGAGGTGGAAGCCATTAATCTAAAGGGCGATGGCAGGGCCTGGAGGAGCGTCGTGTTTCTACTTCACAAGTTTAGTCAAGGATTTAGGGGAAGATTTAGGAAATTAAAGGGGTCCTCTGCTGCACACATCTCTTTATGTTACAATTTTTAGGTGCAGGAATGAGATATAACCTATGCGGGAATCTGCCGGCGGATCGGGGGATATTATCACTCCTTAGGGAGAGACCACCATATAGGTGTGTGGAGACTTGTTAAGCCTTTAGCACTCCACTTTGCAAGGAACTATGGGAAGAATATGCAAATCTGCCTTCCATGATGTAATTAGGAAGACAGTTGCTGCCTCAGTGTTGCAAACCAATAGAGGGCGCTCACTGGAATGTGCAAGCCTGTCTTAAGACAGGATTCCAGTGAAATAACCCAATAATGGCTGCTGAGTAATACGGAGTGATGAATGTTGTTTGTAGCCTCTCAAAAAATAGAGATCCCCTCTAAATCCTGCAATTTTCACTCTGACCACTAAGCTAACCTCAGAGGATTACCACAGAAGATAACATCTCTATAGATAACACCATTCATTATAAATGATGCCGACAACCCATCCTCCGCCGACTACAGTCTGTAGTCAGAGCTCTATGGGGCAGACAGCAGCAGCCATTGTAGGTTTCAATTCCTGCCCCCGTGCAAACGTACAGTGCACAATTGCTAAGACAGGGAATTGAGTCAATGGCTATAAAAGCGGTGATCCTGATATATTAAGACGCCGCACACGTTATATGCTAATATTGCAACCATATGAATAGGGATTTCCTAGTAATGCAATTCTGTGTCACTTAAAGTGAACCCTCAGGTTATATAGAGCACAATGCCGTCGTATTTCTAGGCAACAGTTAAACATCAGGCAGCGAGATCCACGGCCAAATCCACCATTCAAAGCTTAAAATCTGGGAAGCAAGCATGACCATAAGATAATAGCTGTAATACTGCAGTGGGCCACTAGGTGGCCTATTGACATCACAAGCCAATACGAGCATCCATTGAGGGATTGTGTGTACAATATCCAGTGATACAGGTTCCTTTCTCGCATCCTCTCTATTTTTGCACAAGCCCGGGATAATGGCATGTCTATGAGAGAGCTGAGTGAGGAGCCAAGGCATTGGGGGGTCTCCAGCAGGGATCCAGCGACCCACCGCCACCCCCTGCAACTTCACAGGTAAAGACAACTTTAATGCATTGGCTATCACCCTCTGCCCCTCCTTGGTTATTATTGGGGGACTTTGAGCTTCTTCCCTGATATTCTCTGCTGCAGCCCAGAAACTTTGTGACCCCCCTCATTGACTCTCTATTGAATATTGGGCAATATTTGGGTCTGTGGGGGGGGATGGGGAGGAAACAGCAACAGATGTAGCAGAGGCAAAAGCTCTGTGTTGTCGGATAGAAATTAATTCCCTGCTACATCTGTGGTGGTTTAATCCCAGTATGGCTCTGGTCTACACCCGCAGAGCTCGCAACCTGCCCAGGGTATAAGTGAGCGGGCGCCCAGACCCCATAGGAAGGGGTGGGGGGTGCAGTCCCCTAAAGATTGCAGATGACTCAGAATATTGCATGTGTCCCACTTCTCGGATAGGGTTAATGGGCGCCGGTGACACAGATATGGAGTGACTTTGATAAAGCGGGATGTTACTCTAGAAATCCTGCCACCTGGGGATTAGAAAGGATGGCAGTCCCCGTCTCAGAAACCATCTCAGACTCTTTCCAGCCGGGAAGCCGCGAGGAGTTTGCCATGTTCTTGTGTCTTCTTCTGTTGTAGTTTTCATGGACTGGCGTCTTGGACCTCTTCTTAAGCTCTTCTGGATGACAGCCGTGCAGCCTTAAGTCCAGGGCTTCCATTGCTGAAGATCACCACAGGACGTAGACAGCGTCTAGCAGCGGGTGGACCTGCAGACTCCAGGACAATGGCTTCTATTGGAGACTTTGACCCTGTACACACCAGCGTGCCGGCCACGAAGATCGAGATCACCGTATCATGCAGGTAGGAATTTGAAGATATCTGGAAAGTGGAGACTTATGTGCGGGTTGTAGGGCTCGTGTTTAGGGTTTTGGTTCCAGTTGGGTTGGGTCATTGGAATATGGGTCAAGGTGGGATATTTTGGGATTACCCGTTGTGTTGGAGACTGCACCAAGGGAGAAGACTTGTGGTGTTATATCCATGAGTAGGATACACAAGTGACAAGTTCTATTGCACTGGGCATTGGATCGAGGTTCATCGTGTATCTTGGGTATAGGGAGTCCAGTTTATTGGGTGGCGTAATGTGGTCTGATATTTTGGGCTGCAAATTCAGGTCCTCTATGCAGAACATTGGGTCAAGGTCCATCATGTGGTCATCAATGTCCAGTGTCTTGGGTATATAGGGTGCAGTTTATTGGCCAGGGTACCCCAATCTGTTGTTGTGGGTTACAGATGCAAAGCACTGGATCAAGGTCCATCATGTGGTCATCATTTTCCATTGTCCATCATGTGGTCATCACGGTCCATTGTCTTGGGTATACATTGTGGCAGTCACAGTGGGTCCTCTATATGGGGTCTTGGTCTTTTAGTTGGGTCATCTACCCTGGTCTGTTGGGTTGGGCTCCAAGTTCTGGTCCAGTGTGCTCAGCACTGGCTCATGGTCCATCATGTAGTCCTCAAGGTCCAGTGTCTTGGATATGCAGGGTGTGGTAGTCAAAATGAGTCCTCTATGTGTGGCATTGGTCCAGTTTTGTTGGGCAGTGTACCCTGATCTGTTATGTTGGGTTACAAATTCAGGTTCAATGTGCAGAGCATTGCATCAAGGTCCATTGTGTGGTCATGAAGGTCCATGCTCTGTATGGCTTTGGTCTAGTTGTACCATGGTCTGTTGTATGGGCCAGGTCCGATGTGGTGGAGCTTTGTGTCTAGAGATGTAGGAGACAATGATGAATTAAGTTCTAGTATCTTAGTTATTGTATGAAGATCTAGTACAAGGAGTCCAAGGTTCTGGGCAAAGCCACAGTCCACCACTCGCTGTACCCGTCCCTGTGCAGGACCTAAACCCAGGTGGCCATTGAATACAGGTCCTGCACCACCAGATACCAGAACTATAAGAATATCTCAAATGTAATATAATGTTCCCATTTAGTTCATTATAAGGAAGAGCGTGGAGGAGCGCAGGATACAGCAAAGTATGTGACCCCATTATATCACATTATAATAACATGAGATACACGGTGTCCCCCCCGGGACCTCCAGCACTCCCACCGCTGTGACCTGCAGGAAGAGCCCTGGAAAGGGTACAATCTGTGAAAATGAGAAGATGACACCGGTGACATCTGTGATCAGGGATCACTGCTGATCTACAGAAGACCAGGGTCTATGGGGAGATAAGACCCCTTTGGCACTGCTCGGAGATGTCAGGATAGGATGTGATGGATGCCATTGTATATAGATCTATACTGTATGTATATAGGGGTCTGTAACTAGTGGCCGCCTCCCAATGCTAATCCCAGCATAGCCAAAGAGTCTGGACATGCTGAGAGTTGTAGTCCCAGAGTCATCGGTTGCAGACATCTTTTATAAGTGCGGGACGTGCCCCCAAATAATATGGCAGAGCTCAGATTGTCAGATGTAACATAAGTGGTGTGTTGGACATAGCAGATCTGAGTTTGTCATAGGAAGCAGAACTGATGGACATAGATGTGTTGAATCTGTCATATGTAGCAGGGCTGGTTGTGTTGTACCTAGTCTTATTGAATCTGTTATATGTTGCAGAACCTTTTGTGTTTTGTTATATGTAGCAGAGTTGGGTGTGTCGGACATTGCTCTGATGAGTTTGTTATATGTAGCAGAGTTGGGTGTGTTGGACGTCGCTCTGATGAGTTTTGTTATATGTAGTAAGACTGGGTGTTACATATTAGATAGAAAATGACTTTTAGATATAGACTGAATGTGTAACAAATAGCAGAGATGAGTTTGTTATATTGTAGTAGAATGGGGTGAATGAGACATAGCAGAGCTGAATGTATCTTGTGATATGTAGGAGGACAGAATTTTCGAGACTCAGCAGAACAGAGTTTGTTTCGTGTAGTGGTACTGAATGTGTTGGGCATAGCAGAAATGAGTTTGTCTTATAGGTCAGGACTGGGTATCTCGTACACTGTGTACAGGACATGGTGTATTAGACATAGCAGAGCCGAATTTAGCTTGTGATATGGATCAGGGAATGGTTATCAGACTTAGCAGAGCTGAGTTTGTCTTATGTAGTAAAATTGAGTGGACATATATGAATTTTGTATATATAGTACATGGTGTATTAGACATAGCAGAGCTGATTTAGCTATATATCACACTAACAGAGCTGATTTATCTATATACCACACTAACAGAGCTGATGTAGCTATATACCGCACATAGCAGAGCTGATTTAGCTATATAACACACATAGCAGAGCTGATGTAGCTATATACCACACATAGCAGAGCTGATTTAGCTATATACCACACATAGCAGAGCTGATGTAGCTATATACCACACATAGCAGAGCTGATTTAGCTATATACCGCACATAGCAGAGCTGATGTAGCTATATATTGCACATAGCAGAGCTGGTTTAGCTATATACCACACTAACAGAGCTGATTTAGTTATATACCACACGTAGCAGAGCTGGTTTAGCTATATACCACACATAGCAGAGCTGGTTTAGCTATATACCACACTAACAGAGCTGATTTAGCTATATACCACACGTAGCAGAGCTGGTTTAGCTATATACCACACATAGCAGAGCTGGTTTATCTATATACTGCACGTAGCAGAGCTGGTTTAGCTATATACCACACATAGCAGAGCTGGTTTATCTATATACTGCACGTAGCAGAGCTGGTTTAGCTATATACCACACATAGCAGAGCTGGTTTATCTATATACCACACATAGCAGAGCTGATTTAGTTATACACCGCACTTAGCAGAGCTGTTTTAGCTATATACCACACATAGCAGAGCTGGTTTAGCTATATACCACATGTAGCAGAGCTGGTTTAGCTATATACCACACATAGCAGAGCTGGTTTAGCTATATACCACATGTAGCAGAGTTGGTTTATACTGCACATAGCAGAGCTGATATACCACACATAGCAGAGCTGGTTTATCTATATACCGCACGTAGCAGAGTTGGTTTAGTTATATATCACGCAGAGCTGCGGTTGTTATGTGGATTTCCTCAATGTAATATCACTTTGTGTATATTGTAATTTTTAGATAAGCCAGCGCCTCGGCCTAGTACAAGCGCACTGAAAGTGAAAGGACAAATTCGGCTCTGCTACTTCCCTGCCATACTACACCACAGCACAGGACGGTGCCTTTTAAATTGATTGGGTGCAGGATTAGTAATGTATGGTGCCACGCAGTAATCCGGGGCCTCCTATGCGCCTCATTATGTCAGGCTATAGGGCTGATCCCTAATCACCCCTGATATTCGGAGTAACCTCCATCCTGGATCCCTCTTTAATTACTTCTTCTGGCTTCAGCGGATTGTTCTACTCGCTCAATTAATGCTGGAATCCAATCCAAGATCCACTGGGGTGGAAAATAACTGTACAGATTGCTATTAGATAAGGGTTAATGTGAGGCAGGGGGAGGGGGGCGGCAGCTCAGGGGAGCCATACAGTAAGGAGGAGCTGCAGATATAGCATCTCTGTGTATATGGCCCAGTCTGGCAGCTGAGAGGTTAAACATTTCTTGCTACATGTCTGCGCCCATAGAAAACAGCAGGAAATGTTCTGGAGGCGCTGTGACTCGGCAGTGAGGGGGAACAGGAGCAGCATATGGACAGGGACTGGAAAATAATTCACACTGTGCGGAGCGGAAAATACTGGAGGTCTGTGCTGGTGTCCCCGTCTCCAGGGAGGAAAATAGATCTACACATAGAGCAAGATGTAATAACCTGCGTGCTATATATACCGCCATCACCTGTCTATAGGATAGTGCTATATATACCGCCATCACCTGTCTATAGGATACCGCTATATATACTGCCATTACCTGTCTATAGGATACCGCTATATATACCGCCATCACCTGTCTATAGGATACCGCCATCACCTGTCTATAGGATACCGCTATATATACCGCCATCACCTGTCTATAGGATACCGCTATATATACTGCCATTACCTGTCTATAGGATACCGCTAAATATACCGCCATCACCTGTCTATAGGATACCGCTATATATACCGCCATCACCTGTCTATAGGATACCGCCATCACCTGTCTATAGGATACCGCCATCACCTGTCTATAGGATACCGCTATATATACCGCCATCACCTGTCTATAGGATACCGCTATATATACCGCCATCACCTGTCTATAGGATACCGCTATATATACCGCCATTACCTGTCTATAGGATACCGCTATATATACCGCCATCACCTGTCTATAGGATACCGCTATATATACCGCCATCACCTGTCTATAGGATACCGCCATCACCTGTCTATAGGATACCGCCATCACCTGTCTATAGGATACCGCTATATATACCGCCATCACCTGTCTATAGGATACCGCTATATATACCGCCATTAGCTGTCTATAGGATACCGCTATATATACCGCCATCACCTGTCTATAGGATACCGCTATATATACCGCCATCACCTGTCTATAGGATACCGCTATATATACCGCCATCACCTGTCTATAGGATACCGCTATATATACCGCCATTACCTGTCTATAGGATACCGCTATATATACTGTCATTACCTGTCTATAGGATACCACTATATACACTGTCATTACCTGTCTATAGGATATTGCTATATATACCGCCATTACCTGTCCATAGGATACTGCTATATATACCGCCATCACCTGTCTATGGGATACCACTATATATACCGCCATTATCTGTATATAGCTACTGTATATAGGGGACAGAGCAGAGAGAACAACCGCAGATCTTTATTTTTGTACTGAGCAACACATCTTATAACATTCTATCCATCCATCCATCCATCCATCCAATATCTTTCTATCTCTCTGTCTCCTCTCCATCATCCCTGATATTACACGCTCCTGTAGTTCTCCCTCCTCCTCCTGCCGGGGGCGCTGTGTACTGGCTCATACTGGTCGGCCTCCAGTTTTCCCAGTCTCTACCTTTATATTTAGTTATGAGCCGAATCTTCTCTCCCGCAGTAAATGAGTGTAATTGGCGTAAAATCGGAGACGTGTTACGGGGAGTCTTGGCCTGACTGGCGGATCTCACAAACACTGCAAACTCCAGAGAACGCACCCAGACTCCCGCGCTCCAAGACACTGTGTATTTAAAGGGGAACTACAACCTGTATATAGTAACACATGAATGCATCGAGGGGTGCGCACAGAATTTTGTAAAGGGGGTAATTCAGGACACAACAGATTTGTTTGCATTTGTCAGCTATCCACCTAACCATACCCATTTCCCCTTTGGCCCCACCAGGTGCGTTTGTGTCCCCGCACAGTAGTAGTGCCCTTCTGTGTGTAACACTATTATGTCCCCCACACACTATAACAACACCTTAGCGCCCGCACACGGTATAATACTCCCTGAGTAGCCCTTATATAGTATCATTCCCTTACTTACCTCCTGCAGTATAATGCTCCCTCAGTGCACCCACACAATATAATGCACTTTAGTGTCTCCAAACAGTATACTTCTGCTTTAGTTTCCCCCTCACATTATAATACTCTCTTAGTGGCCCCACACAGTATAATAACCTCTTATCGCCCCACAGTATAATGCTCTTTAGTGGTTCCAAACCTCATACTACTCCCATAGTCTTCCCTCATAGGATATTGCTCTCTTATTTGTCCCACACAGTATAATAATCCCGGAGTGCCCCCTCAGAGTTTAATGTCCCCTTAGTGCCTGATCACTGTATAATACTCCCTCACAGTATAATACTCCCTTATTGGCCCCACACAGTATAATGCTCCCTTAGTCCCCCACACAGTATAATGCTCCCTTATTGGCCCCTCACAGTATAATGCTCCCTTATTGGCCCCACACAGTATAATGCTCCCTTAGTCCCCCACACAGTATAATGCTCCCTTATTGGCCCCACACAGTATAATGCTCCCTTATTGGCCCCACACAGTATAATGCTCCCTTATTGGCCCCACACAGTATAATACTCCTTCAGTACCCACACAGACTAATGCCCCACACAATATGAAGATCTCTTCTGACCCCTGAACAATATAATGCCCCCTAAATGGCCCCAAACAGTATAATACTCCCTAAGGGGATGCAGATAGAATTGAAGTCAGGACATGCCACCACCTGTGCACCATCGTACCCAAGATGGGGAGATGCAAGGATGGAGTATTAGGTGCCTACAACTGGGCAGGGTTTGTAAGCCACACCCCTTTGCAAGCCAGCACATGCTCAAACTTGCCAGGATTTCTTCCAAAAATGTGTGACCATCTTGGCACTGATGAGTCCTGACCCCCCTGCATAGAGCTCATATGGCCCCTATTATAGCTAAAGCCTTTAGGTCCAAGCCCCAAGTTCTGCAATAATATCGGTGCACAATCCATCTATGTCAAGAAGCGAATCACAAACCGAATCATTGCTGAAATCCCCAGCGATCAGCTGCAGGATGGCCTTCCAGTAAGTGTTCGATTTCCCTGCAGCACCACCACAGGTGAAATGAGGAATTACATCTTTCTCAATAAAATCAATGGATTATCTATGTAACACGTACCTGAGCAGGTGAGTCTCCTGAAAGATGCTCCTTATAGTTGTTCTGCACTCTGGTCAAAAGATGAGGGTATATGAACCCCTCCCCCCCCCCCCCCACCCCCCCAAACCCAGAACTTCCTAAGACGGTATATGGAGATGGTTTTTCTACACTGGACAATCCCTTTAAGGAACAGATCACTGCTCTATTAACTAGTCAGATTGTAGTCGGGGTGACAACTCCAGTGCAAACCCAACTTTCCCAGGTACAGATATAATCCCGAAACATGTTGAAAGAAGAGAACGACTCCATGACTATAGTTCTGGATATAATTCATTAAAGTAAGTTGGAAATATCCATTCGCTTTATCCGTGGCTGAACACCGGGGAGTTTCTAGATACAAAGATGTCTCCTGTGTTTTATGAATATAGAGATGCACAAGCAATCTATATGGAAATCGTCGCCGTCATCTCCATCCGGTGGACGTCTCCGGCTCATCGCTCTCCATTTATTGGACGGTTTATGGGAGTTGAGCAGTAACATGATGGGGCCGGTAACCGTGTCAGCGCGCGGCGTCGTCGTCAATAATGGGATGATTTAGGATGTGACCTGTGGTGACAGGCGGAGTGATAGGTCCGCCATTCATCTACCAGGAGGAGCAACATTCTGGACCTTACAGTAGATGTTCCCACATGTTATATAGTGAGGAACATCAGGAGGAACCTGGACCTCCATCATGTCTGACCCAGACCGCCACGGATGGGACCAACATGGAAGGGCTTGGAGAAGACAATAAGTTCTCAGAATTTCCCTTTAGGGCGCTATGATCCTTTCACACAATAATGGCGTCATGTTCCCTTTAAGACCGACTCTCCTGTCATAAAAGGAAATGGTTTAATTCCAGAGTTATTAATTACATCCGCCATGCGGTGATTTACTGCCCCCTAACACGTCCCCCGCTCTCACAATGTCTTCACACATGGCCAAATGTGACCTTATCAAAATCTGCATCCATCATGTTCAAGCAGACCGGCACTATAGAGCGATGAACGGGGAGGACGGCAAACATATGCTCGACGCTCACAACATGGGGGCGATTATGTAACCGCAAAATCTACAGGATAGTACATGGACGTGACGGTGTAACCTAAAGAAAAATCCCTCTATAATGCGGTCAGCCTCACCATATCTCTGGGGGAACTATATGGGAGTATTATTTGGATGCGATATGGCGGCATTATGTTTAGCTCAGCATACTGTATAGGTGGGCCATGTATAGCAGTCTTTTGTGGGTGCTGTATGGGAATATTCATTAGTAGAGATGAGCGAGTACTGTTCAGCCGATCCGAACAGCACGCTCGCATAGAAATGAATGGACGTAGCCAGCACGTGGGGGGTTAAGCGGCCGGCCGCTGTCAAAGCGGAAATACCAGGTGCATCCATTCATTTCTATGGAGCGTGCTGTTCGGATCGGCTGATCCGAACCGTACTCACTCATCTCTATTCATTAGGCATTATACAGGCGGTATTATTTGCACATACTACAGCACAGAAGTTTTCAAAGAAGATTGAAGGCAATGTTGTATAGCAATATATGGCAGTCTTTATGGAATGCACTATATGGCAGTATTATTTGTGTACTGTATAGTAGACACTACATGGCAGTTTTCTTGGACATTAAGGGCAGTATTGTGTCAACAATATAATGCACACTTTATGGGGTCACTGTATGGCAGTATTATTTGTTTCCTGTACGATGGTATATCTGACATAGCCAGCCCTGCTACACCTGACACGCACAGCTCTGCTACACCTGACACGCACAGCTCTGCTACACCTGACATAGCCAGCTCTGCTACACCTGACACGCACAGCACTGCTACACCTGACACGCACAGCTCTGCTACACCTGACACGCACAGCTCTGCTACACCTGACATAGCCAGCTCTGCTACACCTGACACACACAGCTCTGCTACACCTTACATAGCCAGCTCTGCTACACCTGACATAGCCAGCTCTGCTACACCTGACATAGCCAGCTCTGCTACACCTGACATAGCCAGCTCTGCTACACCTGACACGCACAGCACTGCTGCATCTGAGTCCGGCCCTGCTACACCTGACACGCACAGCTCTGCTACACCTGACACGCACAGCTCTGCTACACCTGATACGCACAGCACTGCTACACCTGACACGCACAGCACTGCTACACCTGACACGCACAGCACTGCTACACCTGACACGCACAGCTCTGCTACACCTGACACGCACAGCACTGCTACACCTGACACGCACAGCTCTGCTACACCTGACACGCACAGCTCTGCTACACCTGACACGCACAGCTCTGCTACACCTGACACGCACAGCTCTGCTACACCTGACACGCACAGCACTGCTACACCTGACACGCACAGCACTGCTACACCTGACACGCACAGCACTGCTACACCTGACACGCACAGCACTGCTACACCTGACACGCACAGCACTGCTACACCTGACACGCACAGCACTGCTACACCTGACACGCACAGCACTGCTACACCTGACACGCACAGCACTGCTACACCTGACACGCACAGCACTGCTACACCTGACACGCACAGCACTGCTACACCTGACATAGCCAGCTCTGCTACACCTGACACGCACAGCACTGCTACACCTGACACGCACAGCTCTGCTACACCTGACACGCACAGCTCTGCTACACCTGACACGCACAGCACTGCTACACCTGACACGCACAGCTCTGCTACACCTGACACGCACAGCTCTGCTACACCTGACACGCACAGCACTGCTACACCTGACACGCACAGCTCTGCTACACCTGACACGCACAGCACTGCTACATCTGAGCCCGGCTCTGCTACACCTGACACGCACAGCACTGCTACACCTGACATAGCCAGCCCTGCTACACCTGACACGCACAGCTCTGCTACACCTGACACGCACAGCACTGCTACACCTGACACGCACAGCTCTGCTACACCTGACACGCACAGCTCTGCTACACATGACACGCACAGCTCTGCTACACATGACACGCACAGCACTGCTACACCTGACACGCACAGCACTGCTACACCTGACACGCACAGCTCTGCTACACCTGACACGCACAGCACTGCTACATCTGAGCCCGGCTCTGCTACACATGACACGCACAGCTCTGCTACACCTGACACGCACAGCTCTGTACACCTGACACGCACAGCACTGCTACATCTGAGCCCGGCTCTGCTACACCTGACACGCACAGCACTGCTACATCTGAGCCCGGCTCTGCACAGCAGATGACATGATGATAATTCTATCTCCTTTCACCACCATACCCTGACGCCGCCATGTGATATTACCCGGGGCAGTGGCATCTTGTTGTGCCCGTGTCATGTCGTTCCTATCCGCTGCCCTCTCTAATAACTGTTGACAAACACTGACTCATTCCACAATTCTGTCAGCCCTTCCTGTCACCCGTCTGGATTGTTACCGCACCGCCGCAGCGCCACAGGGGCCTTATTACTATGAGATAATTACCCCATAGGGCTTCATAGGGGCCCACGGGGGGGTCTTATGTGATGCTACGAAAAAAAGAAACTTTGGCGCGCCCTGTCTAGTTATTGGACATCAAACGCGCCCTAAATATGTCTGCAGTCTTGTATCAGAGACCTTATCAGTTGCGGAGTTAACCCTTTCTATACCATTGGCAGGTAATATTCGGTGTGACCTTTACCCTTTGCCTTCCATCAGTTCTTCTCGGGACTTGCAGACAGTTTTCGGCAGGGAGGTTGTTCCCACCGCCATTTCGGAGAACTAAGCATGGACCTTCTGTAGATGTAGGCTTGCTCCAATCCGTCTGTCTCTTTATATCATCCCAGACGGACTGGATGATGATGCGATCAGGGCTATATCTGTGGGGGCCGGATCATCACGTCCAGGACTCCTCCTCCAAAGGGCAAAGGTCACACCAAATATTGATGGGATTTGGATTTACGTTTTTGACAAAAATAAAGTATTAACCCTTCTATTTCTGAAAGCATTCCTACATTGCAGCATTTTTCTACCCCTGCCTAAATTTTTTGCACTTTTTGCTATTTTGCCTTCAGTATTGCCCCCTTTCCCTTCCACAGGTGTACATTGTACCCCTCCACACATCAATCACTTGCACCAATCGATGGGGGTTGCGCAGTTTTGCATGTGTTATTGTTAGTGAATGATCTCTGCGTATTCCCCGGGGTCATGTAATTTTAATGAAAGTCGTCAGATTTTTGCGCCGCGTTACATTCTCCTCCATGATTACATTCACATTCCTTCCTTCCAATCCCCCCGGTGAAGCCTGAAGAGTCTCGTAGTGCCGTATCCTATTATAGGTAATATCGGTATTATTAGGTTTCCCCTACAAGGAGCGGGGCTTGCACCCACACAAAACTGTAGCGAGTCACTGGAGGGGCCGAGCATTAACCCCTGAGATTGTAGGAATACTCTGATTTAGGCAGCCGTAGGGTGCGGTAATATATGCAGGTGTATGAGTCAGTGCCGATATCCTTGTACCATTGTGTATTGAAGACTGAAAGCTGAACCGCCAATTACAATTATACGCCACGTATCCTTTCCTCGCTACGATCTGACGCTGGATTTGATGGGATTAGAAAAACATGGTGTCCTATTTACAGAAACAGTGCCGTTTTAGTCTGTGGGTCATGTGGGGTTTACAAGTGCTGCAATACCAGACATGACCTGTGGACAAGAGCGGCGCTGTTCTGGGAAAAAATAAAAAGCAGCCATGTTTTTGTTTAATCTTGTCCAACCCTCTTCAATATACTAGAATACCCACCGGGTCATGTATTTATCATTGACTATTAACTGGTAAATAGGACCTTTCACCTTCTCCACACTTTACATTTTATGATAGGCCCCTTCCTCCATACTTTACATCTTGTGATAGGCCCCGCTCCACTGATTCCAGCACAGTTGGAATTTTTTTTCTAGCTGTTACCATTCCCGAGCAATCAGTGCTCTTAGTTTCAGCACCCAATGTACTAATTAGGCTCCCTAGGTAGTCTAGGACCGCCCACCTCACTGTAGAGAGCCTATGGGGTACTGAAACTAATACAACTGATTGCTCAGGAACAGTGGGGGCTAGAGAAAAAATTCCAACTGTGGCGAAATCACTGGAGAGTCGGTTATGAAATAATGCAAAACACTGGAACTGGTGAAGGTTATGAGAGGTCCCCTTAAAGGGATTGTCTGTCATTTTGATATTTTGCTCCACTTCCTCTTCTCATGCCAGTGTTATCATGTCCACTAGTCACATGAACAACCCCTGTAATCTTCAAGGGAGGGACCAAGTTCCAAGACTCAGTGCCAGCTGAGAGTGGTTTGGTCCTGGTTATATACTTGGGCTGGGTATATACATTGGAGCAGTTTTCAGCAAACTACACCCCTTTCATGATGTGTTTTAGACACGATTTGCTCCCTTGTTTGACAAGGGGTGTGGTTTAGTAGGAAAAGGGCGTGGCTGTTGCTATGAACGCCAAGAAAGCACCAAAATTTTGCACAAGAGCTGGTGTAACAATGTATCAATTTATCATCCACTTTTTTATACCAAAAATTGTTGCACATTCTAAACCACACCCGCTATCCTGCTAAGCCACACCCACTTGCCCAGATACACATGGATGACAGGTGTGTCTAATGCGTGTGTTTTTCATGACAGATTCATACACAGGTCTAAAACGAGGCGCACTGTAAATAGACTTGATTTGCAGAACACTTTTGTGAATTCTACCGCACGCCGTACATGTGATGATTCCACCGCCATACGCCGCAGCCTAATGTCTCTTTATACTGCCCCAGCCTCGTATTATTCGGGAAATCCTGTTCTACAACTATTTTTTTTTTCTCACATTACAATAAACTTAATTAATTCGCTTGTTTCCATTTCTATGAGGTCTACGAATTTTCATCCCAGGCCGTGCTCCCGGAGAGGCGCGAACAAATTGCCGACGAAAAGACGTTGCAGGAATTCATACATGGCATTAATAAATCATAAAGAATATGAGATCCAATGGCAGCCATCGCACACAGCCCTGCCAGGAGGATTTTACTTTGAAAGATGCGGTTCCCTTAGGGTATTACGTGGGGTACGGATAGAATTAACCCTTTACTATCGAGCTAGGGCCTGGTAGAATACGCCTTACAGTCCGTGTGTGGTAGGACTCGAAGCTTTCCCGGGATCCATCAGCAACCATGGCGAGAATACTATACACCGGATAGGCAGGAACCCGGTAGAGGAAGGGAGATTGGGACTGGTTGGGCTCATGGAGTAGGGGACTCAGTGGCTGCCATATGGGCACTCATTCCCAAAACCCACAAGGGTCAGTTGTTGGTATGGAGGAAACCCACACAAACATGGGGAGAACATACAAACTCTATGAAGATGTTGCCCTTGGTCGAATTCGAACCCAGGACCCCAGTGCTAACTATAGTCCTTCAGTGCACCACAGGGGTTGATGTAATGTGTGATGCGGGGCCCACAGTGTACATGGTGGGTGTAGTAGTTTCCCGGGGCACTCCCTGAGGCTGATGGGGGTTGTAGTAGTTTCCCAGGGCGCTCCCTGAGGCTGATGGGGGTTGTAGTAGTTTCCCAGGGCGCTCCCTGAGGCTGATGGGGGTTGTAGTAGTTTCCCAGGGCGCTCCCTGAGGCTGATGGGGGTTGTAGTAGTTTCCCGGGGCACTCCCTGAGGCTGATGGGGGTTGTAGTAGTTTCCCAGGGCGCTCCCTGAGGCTGATGGGGGTTGTAGTAGTTTCCCGGGGCACTCCCTGAGGCTGATGGGGGTTGTAGTAGTTTCCCAGGGCGCTCCCTGAGGCTGATGGGGGTTGCACCCGATAGACAAGGAAATAAAGAATCTGTATGCAAAGGATTATGGGAAAGATTGTACTACAAATGGGCATTAATATTCAGCTGGCAGAGCCTAGAAGTAGATCTCATGATCTCATATTAGATGGCAATGTGAGGTACTGACCACTTCTCTAGTGCCACCTAGTGGTCAAATATGGCCACCTCTCTACTGCCACCTAGTGGTCAAATATGGCCACCTCTCTACTGCCACCTCATGGCCTAATATGGCCACCTCTCTACTGCCACCTCATGGCCTAATATGGCCACCTCTCTGCTGCTACCCAACAACAACCTATTAGAATGGAGTATGAGTTCGCACAGTCCGGAGCTCATCCTATATGACGGTATATCATTCCCTATAGACATGCCGAATCCATTAAATCAATGTCAATGCTACATCTTGAATATTCCCCTTCTATAGTTGACCCGGAGACCCTGTGCATTTCGGTATGGCCACACATCCCAGCTCTACGCCTGTCGGCTGCACTTTCGCGTCTTAGTAATGTTGCGCTTTCCCCCCCAGGTTCTTGCGAATTCCCTCACAATCCGCAGTGACGTCATCTTCCCCATAAATGTGTAATGGCGGCTCATGAATTAGTAAGTTCTTTGGTCAGAATTGTATCTCCTGGTAGATTCCCTGTCAGATCCAATCAGTATTTACTTCCCAGCATCCTCCTCTCACCTCCACCTGCGAGGCCGCCAGGCCGGCTCTGCTGAACGCGCCGCATTGGTATTTCTATCTGCTCTCACATCATGGCGGGTCTGTGCTCAGCTTTGATGTTAGAATCTTGTGCATCGATATCTTCTCTAGTTACATCTAAATCTGCATTCCAGATTCTCTTTGTTTCCTTCAGATCTCATAATCTAGGAGCTTACATGTGTGCCGAGTCTCCCCGGCTGCACCGCATAGCTGGAGGTGTAGTGGGCACATGGGTATATCACCAAGCTCCTGGGTCTGAATGCAAAATCTACAACCCCTCAAGTTCTAGGACCCCAGGTGATCTGAGTGGGTTGGATTTATTAGCACGGGGTAATGAACAGCAGGAATTTGGATGCTGCTTTAGCTGTGATTGGAGTAGAAGGTATCCTATAACTAAATACTAGGAAAATGTACAAAGCAAAGTATTTCATTGTCACATTCATTGGTTGCATTCCAGTGCAATACCAAGCACAGCCACTATACAATGTGTGGCGCTGTGCTCGGTAAGTCGTGAAGAAGTCGCAATGTTTACCTGCAGCCATGCACTACATATGTAGGGTGCTACCTGTGGCTATGCTGGGGTATATATAGACCGGCTACGAATATTTGGATTATTATCCATCCCGTACAGCCGCCATACCCCGACGCTGCAGACGTCATTAAGCGCTCGCGTTTCACAGCTCCCTGACTTGCAGTTATTAACACATCGTGGCGGAGCTGTTGTTGTGACACTTCAGTATTAATCTCCGCACCTCCTCACAATGTTCATCCCTCAATGTAATGGCCTTTCTGTGCTTTTCTCGGTTATTGCGCTCTCTGTTCTACGTATAAAACATGGTTAATATCGTGCAAAACGCGTCGAGCTCTATTCCCAAGGCAGCAATCTGCAAGACTCATATCGGGCTGCTAGAGACGCGAACTAGTGAAAGTTACACAGCGCACCCCAAAATCTCCCCAGAACAGTGTGTGCCAGGCGTAGGTGCCCCATCTAGTGTCATGGATCCAGGGGCCCACTTTCTTGTCCAAAAAAAGCACGCTCTGTAGTGTGTTTGCTTCATGTGCCCACTTTAATGCGGATGCACCCTTTCTGGTCAGATACTGTCTCCAGACTGTGCATACATGCTGTGAATACATACTGATATAGTGTGCACACATACTTCTATATTATGCATACATACTGCTATACTGTGCACACATACTTCTACATTGTGCATACATACTGCTACACTGTGCATACATACTGCTATACTTATCCAGCCCTAGTGTGGTGAGGGTGATCAGTGGGGCCCCCTGCCTTCTAGGCCTGGTCACAGTTGCAACCATTGCTACTCCTATAGTTACACAAGTGCCTATAGTCCTCCTTTGTGTTCACATACTGCCACAGAGAGAGTGTCAAGCTGTTCTGGCTAAAGCTGATTGGGGTCCGACCACTTTGACCATCATTGGTCCTAAGAGTGGGGTTACCCGATCCATATTCCTCACCAAGTCGGACTCTCTCTGACATGAATTTTATATCATATAGAGTTGATGCCAATAAAGTTAGGGCATTTTAAGTTCACAGAGTGGGATCTCTACTCCTTCATTTAGGATCACCATCAGTTACCTGAAGAGTAGCTTCAAAGAGCATCTCTTGTCCTGGAGGATCAAAACCATGTAATACTCCATTTGTCCTGTGGGAGTGCTGCCGGAAAATTAAACAGTTGCTGAACACATCATCCGGAGATTTCAGCTGATCACTGAGGTTCCCAGGAGCAAGACAACTTCAGATCAACCTAAAGAACTCCTCTAACAAAAATCAACAGACAAGCAGACAAGCCCTTGCGGTTTGGGTTCCCCTTTAAATGACTTATCTCATTTGCATCCTGAAGTCTCTCCTTAAGTTAATATTAGACTTTTTTCTTATCTAATTTGCCCTGAAAACCCTTCTGAATGTAATTTGTGCTTATTAGTGGAGGATTGGAGGGATCCTCGTCTGATCATCACCTCTATAGACTAATGCTATTTATAAAACCGCTTGCTGCATTTTTATGAGTGAAGCGCGGAGCAGAAATTAACGCCATCGTCTGCGGCGCAGCTAATGTGAGACTATTACCGGAGCGCTTACGTCTTGTTACATTTTTTATTCATGTTTGGTAGGGTCCGATCCTGCGGGATCTCCACCGAACGAGAGGCTGCAGGAGAGGAGGAAGAGCTGGCACCCTATGTCTACATGTTGTGAATGGGGTCATGACAAGTGGGCAAATGCGGTCATCTGACTCCGCTGCTCGACTCTATGGAGACGGAGAATACATCCTCACCTTGGAATGTAATGGGTACTCCAGTCTAAGGAATCTTTCCTCTGGTCTCCAGAAGACCAGGACTAGGAGGAATATAAATGGGGCATGCACCAAAGTCTATGGCCCTGACAGCTCTTTAAACTGAGGCCAGTTCATTCCTGGGGTCGGTGGGGGTTCTGACGTTGCCTCTAACCAACTTTTTGGACAATCCTTACTTGTTATAAGAGTGTCCAAAAAAAAAAATCTGATACGGGACTCTCAGGGATCATTTGTAGTCTGTGGGAAAACCTGGTAATAAGTGTTCAGCTTCCCTGCAGCGCCTCCGCAGATGGAAGTAAGTATTACACACACCGTCCATTTAATTCAATGGATTATCTATATAAGATGGGGATTCTAAATAGATGCCCCCCCATTCCAGAATCTCAAAATCCCCTAATAGGGTGCAAGGAAATTGGCTTGGTAGCTTAGACAAGAATGGATTAGTTACATATGGCGCCGTTGCATTTATTTGGCACATGGATGTTCACCCTTAAGGTAAAGGATCCCTAATATCTAATCTCCGGCTATTACAGAACACAATCCTAGGGGGTGAATTTTGTGATTTGCCGTTCCTCATATCTGATCCCTAACTCGTAATAATATTTCGACAATTCCCATTCAGGGGGGCTGGGCGGCCTCGCTGTAGGGTGCCATCCATTTTGCAAGGCTTTCATTTAAAAGCTGTTTATAGACCAAAGAAGAATAGCACTGTGAGGAAGAATTGGAGAGCGGCAATGAGTTTTCAGCCAACCATTTATAGCAGTGGTAGGTAACATGATATTTTCCAGAGGCCGCACATTACCTGTTACCAAGATACATCAGAACGAATCAGGAGATCATAAGACACAGCGTGATGTACCCAACACCTCTGTCTGAGGAGATAAGGAGCAAATCCATTCACATATGAAAATTCTTCAACAGATCCATGTACTTGTACATAGGAGCAGTATTATAGTAGTTATATTCTTGTACATAGGAGCAGTATTATAGTAGTTATATTCTTGTACATAGGGGTAGTATTATAGTAGTTATATTCTTGTACATAGGGGGCAGTATTATAGTAGTTATATTCTTGTACATAGGAGCAGTATTATAGTAGTTATATTCTTGTACATAGGAGCAGTATTATAGTAGTTATATTCTTGTACATAGGAGCAGTATTATAGTAGTTATATTCTTGTACATAGGAGCAGTATTATAGTAGTTATATTCTTGTACATAGGAGTAGTATTATAGTAGTTATATTCTTGTACATAGGAGTAGTATTATAGTAGTTATATTCTTGTACATAGGGGGCAGTATTATAGTAGTTATATTCTTGTACATAGGAGCAGTATTATAGTAGTTATATTCTTGTACATAGGAGTAGTATTATAGTAGTTATATTCTTGTACATAGGGGTAGTATTATAGTAGTTATATTCTTGTACATAGGAGCAGTATTATAGTAGTTATATTCTTGTACATAGGAGCAGTATTATAGTAGTTATATTCTTGTACATAGGGGCAGTATTATAGTAGTTATATTCTTGTACATAGGAGCAGTATTATAGTAGTTATATTCTTGTACATAGGAGCAGTATTATAGTAGTTATATTCTTGTACATAGGGGTAGTATTATAGTAGTTATATTCTTGTACATAGGAGTAGTATTATAGTAGTTATATTCTTGTACATAGGAGGTAGTATTATAGTAGTTATATTCTTGTACATAGGAGCAGTATTATAGTAGTTATATTCTTGTACATAGGAGCAGTATTATAGTATTTATATTCTTGTACATAGGAGGTAGTATTATAGTAGTTATATTCTTGTACATAGGAGCAGTATTATAGTAGTTATATTCTTGTACATAGGAGCAGTATTATAGTAGTTATATTCTTGTACATAGGAGTAGTATTATAGTAGTTATATTCTTGTACATAGGAGGTAGTATTATAGTAGTTATATTCTTGTACATAGGAGCAGTATTATAGTAGTTATATTCTTGTACATAGGAGCAGTATTATAGTAGTTATATTCTTGTACATAGGGGTAGTATTATAGTAGTTATATTCTTGTACATAGGAGTAGTATTATAGTAGTTATATTCTTGTACATAGGAGGTAGTATTATAGTAGTTATATTCTTGTACATAGGAGCAGTATTATAGTAGTTATATTCTTGTACATAGGAGCAGTATTATAGTATTTATATTCTTGTACATAGGAGGTAGTATTATAGTAGTTATATTCTTGTACATAGGGGGCAGTATTATAGTATATTCTTGTACATAGGAGTAGTATTATAGTAGTTATATTCTTGTACATAGGAGTAGTATTATAGTAGTTATATTCTTGTACATAGGAGCAGTATTATAGTAGTTATATTCTTGTACATAGGAGTAGTATTATAGTAGTTATATTCTTGTACATAGGAGCAGTATTATAGTAGTTATATTCTTGTACATAGGAGCAGTATTATAGTAGTTATATTCTTGTACATAGGAGCAGTATTATAGTAGTTATATTCTTGTACATAGAAGTAGTATTATAGTAGTTATATTCTTGCACATAGGAGGTAGTATTATAGTAGTTATATTCTTGTACATAGGAGGTAGTATTATAGTAGTTATATTCTTGCACATAGGAGGTAGTATTATAGTAGTTATATTCTTGTACATAGGAGTAGTATTATAGTAGTTATATTCTTGTACATAGGAGCAGTATTATAGTAGTTATATTCTTGTACATAGGAGCAGTATTATAGTGTTATATTCTTGTACATAGGAGCAGTATTATAGTAGTTATATTCTTGTACATAGGAGGTAGTATTATAGTAGTTATATTCTTGTACATAGGAGTAGTATTATAGTAGTTATATTATTGTACATAAGGGCAGTATTATAGTAGTTATATTCTTGTACATAGGAGCAGTATTATAGTAGTTATATTATTGTACATAGGAGGTAGTATTATAGTAGTTATATTCTTGTACACAGGAGGTAGTATTATAGTAGTTATATTCTTGTACATAGGAGTAGTATTATAGTAGTTATATTCTTGTACATAGGAGCAGTATTATAGTAGTTATATTCTTGTACATAGGAGCAGTATTATAGTAGTTATATTCTTGTACATAGGAGCAGTATTATAGTGTTATATTCTTGTACATAGGAGCAGTATTATAGTAGTTATATTCTTGTACATAGGAGGTAGTATTATAGTAGTTATATTCTTGCACATAGGAGGTAGTATTATAGTAGTTATATTCTTGTACATAGGAGGTAGTATTATAGTAGTTATATTCTTGTACATAGGAGTAGTATTATAGTAGTTATATTCTTGTACATAGGAGCAGTATTATAGTAGTTATATTCTTGTACATAGGAGCAGTATTATAGTAGTTATATTCTTGTACATAGGAGCAGTATTATAGTGTTATATTCTTGTACATAGGAGCAGTATTATAGTAGTTATATTCTTGTACATAGGAGGTAGTATTATAGTAGTTATATTCTTGTACATAGGAGTAGTATTATAGTAGTTATATTATTGTACATAAGGGCAGTATTATAGTAGTTATATTCTTGTACATAGGAGCAGTATTATAGTAGTTATATTATTGTACATAGGAGGTAGTATTATAGTAGTTATATTCTTGTACATAGGAGGTAGTATTATAGTAGTTATATTCTTGTACATAGGAGCAGTATTATAGTAGTTATATTCTTGTACATAGGAGGTAGTATTATAGTAGTTATATTCTTGTACATAGGAGGTAGTATTATTGTAGTTATATTCTTGTACATAGGAGGTAGTATTATAGTAGTTATATTCTTGTACATAGGAGTAGTATTATAGTAGTTATATTCTTGTACATAGGAGCAGTATTATAGTAGTTATATTCTTGTACATAGGAGCAGTATTATAGTGTTATATTCTTGTACATAGGAGCAGTATTATAGTAGTTATATTCTTGTACATAGGAGGTAGTATTATAGTAGTTATATTCTTGTACATAGGAGCAGTATTATAGTAGTTATATTCTTGTACATAGGAGGTAGTATTATAGTAGTTATATTCTTGTACATAGGAGTAGTATTATAGTAGTTATATTATTGTACATAAGGGCAGTATTATAGTAGTTATATTCTTGTCCATAGTAGATAATTATAGAAAATAGATAAAAGCTCATGAAATGTTTGCTCCATTGAGAGCCATGATGGGAAGTACAAAAAATGAATTTAGCAAAACCTATTTTGTTCCTAAACGTCTTTCCCATTGTACTTAGCCTTGTGATTCCATTGATATTAATATCCACTGCGCCTGAAATTGCACTTCAGATTGTATTTGCTATCTAGAGGTTCATTGTGGCAGAGAACAGCTTAGATAACCTTGCCCTACGTCACGCTTTCTTCACCAAGCCGCCATATGACTCTCTATGGACCGCAGTGGTCTTTATCTACCGCTTCCTATTAGTATGTGACTCTACAAACATCTCTTGATCTTCGACTTCACAGGAATTCTTCTATAGGATTTAATTTCTGTCTGCATAAAAGGAACGCTATACAAAAAGGCAGCGTATGAAGTGCAGGCTGTGAAGCTGAGAGTTATGTCTGCCAGGAATAGAGGGACGGACTTAGGAAAGTGCAATGTCCTTGTATAGGAGAAGCGAGGACGCTAGGAGCTGGAATTAGACAGAAATTCCCATAGACCCCGAGGCCTCTTGAAGTTTCAGACAGAGCAAGAAATACCCTCATTACTGCGACAAAGTCAGTGCAAAGTCTTTCAGAGGTTACTAAAGAAATGACGGAAATGCCTTTAAGATGAACATCAAATTTACACTTAATGGGATGGAAACCAATTTTTTGGGGACCTCCACCATCTCCAACTCTTTGGATCCTCCAATCGGCGCCGCTCCACTGATTCTGATGCAGTTGGAATTTTTTCTCTAGGGCACACCATTCCTGAGCAACCAATGCAGGGGTATTCAGTATCCAATATGCTAATTAGGCTCTCTACTGTCAGGTGGGAGGCCCCTAACTATCTGCTCCAGCCTAGGACTGCCCATCGGACGTTAGAGAGCCTAATTGGCATATTGTTGAATGATTACAAAAAACACCGCACTATGGAGGACTTAACATAGGTTCAGTGCATTAAATTGAATGATGGCCTTGCAATCCCCTATTTCTCCTGTGGAGGCACTGTAGGAATAGTGAACACTAGCTGCCTGGTTTCCCCAAAGATTACACCTTATCTAACTGGGAGTCTCATCAGTAGGACATCCTACCGTCTATAGGTTTTGTCATCCAGATCACTAGACAGCACTTAAAGGGCAAAGTTTTTTGTAGAAAACTTTATATTTCTTCCCATTAATTCTTCTTTCTCTGCTGCCAGTAACATATTGAAAGTCGTGAAAAAGCTTCAGCGGGTTTACTGTAAGAGAAGGATTCTTGGAGATTAAGTCTGCAGCGGAGTGTAGAGACCGAACCTTTACACGGGAATTCTCACTGTAGCCTAGGCTCAGCCCAGGAACATCTTCAGATTATTCAAGGCAAGAAAATACAAAAGTATCAAAGGAAGGGACAATCCAGGCCTCGAAATAAGACATAGGAGTCAACGCCAGCAAATAGGGCAACGTGTGGCAATGGCTAGGGTGACGGTTTGGCCACGTAAGGCCTTCTTCAGGACCTACAAGTAATCCTATTGTACATACACTCACCGGCCACTTTATTAGGTACACCTGTCCAACTGCTCGTTAACACTTAATTTCTAATCAGCCAATCACATGGCGGCAACTCAGTGCATTTAGGCATGTAGACATGGTCAAGACAATCTCCTGCAGTTCAAACCGAGCATCAGTATGGGGAAGAAAGGTGATTTGAGTGCCTTTGAACGTGGCATGGTTGTTGGTGCCAGAAGGGCTGGTCTGAGTAATTCAGAAACTGCTGATCTACTGGGATTTTCACGCACAACCATCTCTAGGGTTTACAGAGAATGGTCCGAAAAAGAAAAAACATCCAGTGAGCGGCAGTTCTGTGGGCGGAAATGCGTTGTTGATGCCAGAGGTCAGAGGAGAATGGCCAGACTGGTTCGAGCTGATAGAAAGGCAACAGTGACTCAAATAGCCACCCGTTACAACCAAGGTAGCCAGAAGAGCATCTCTGAACGCCGCACAGTACGTCGAACTTTGAGGCAGATGGGCTACAGCAGCAGAAGACCACACCGGGTGCCACTCCTTTCAGCTAAGAACAGGAAACTGAGGCTACAATTTGCACAAGCTCATCGAAATTGGACAATTGAAGATTGGAAAAACATTGCCTGGTCTGATGAGTCTCGATTTCTGCTGCGACATTCGGATGGTAGGGTCACAATTTGGCATCAACAACATGAAAGCATGGATCCATCCTGCCTTGTATCGGTAACGGTTCAGGCTGGTGGTGGTGGTGTCATGGTGTGGGGAATATTTTCTTGGCACTCTTTGGGCCCCTTGGTACCAATTGAGCATCGTTGTAACGCCAAAGCCTACCTGAGTATTGTTGCTGACCATGTCCATCCCTTTATGACCACAATGTACCCAACATCTGATGGCTACTTTCAGCAGGATAATGCAATGCCATGTCATAAAGCTGGAATCATCTCAGACTGGTTTCTTGAACATGACAATGAGTTCACTGTACTCCAATGGCCTCCACAGTCACCAGATCTCAATCCAATAGAGGAGCATCTTTGGGATGTGGTGGAACGGGAGATTCGCATCATGGATGTGCAGCCGACAAATCTGCGACTGCAACTGTGTGATGCCATCATGTCAATATGGACCAAAATCTCTGAGGAATGCTTCCAGCACCTTGTTGTATCTATGCCACGAAGAATTGAGGCAGTTCTGAAGGCAAAAGGGGGTCCAACCCGTTACTAGCATGGTGTACCTAATAAAGTGGCCGGTGAGTGTAGGGTACACTTAGCAACTCTATGTCATGGGGACAGCAATATTTAAGCCGCACCTATTGTCAACCAGGGCCATGTCTAAATTTGTCAGAGGTCTAACCAAAAATTCTGGACAGTTCCTCCAAATTTGAGACAGTTGGCAAGTGTGTCAAACCATTCCATTGCCATTATAACCATTCTTCGACCAAGTCTTGAGGAATATAATGGACTCCTCAGGGTTATCTGTAGGGTTTCCTTTAGAGTCGGGACCAGCGCCTGGGCCCAAAGTACCATAGGAGGTCCACTTGATATCTACAATGTGATGTGATGGAGGGTTCCACAGGCAGAGGGTGCCAGGTCACTCTGATGGAGGGTTCGTTTTAATCTTTGCAATGGGGCCACTCTCTTCTATGGTTGCCACAACCAAGGTGCGTCCATCCGTTCTGTGCGGTCAGGGCCTACTGGGAGTTGTAGTTTTGCAGAGTAGTCACAGGTTGGAGACCACTGATTTGGAGATTATGGGGTTATCTGGGAACATAGCGGCTACTGAGCAGATCAGACCTTTAGAGCAACTATTTAGTGCAATATATAAACCGTGTTTTCATTTCTGTTCTCAGTATACCGTGGCGGCGGCGGTGGCGTCTACGGGAAATGTAATACCTTGTCTCGCGTTCCCTAATTAAATTGTACTCATGTTTTGCCCTAGGAGGGCAAGTGAAATTCAGACATCTTATGAAGTGATCAATATTGTGTCCAGCGCCAGCGTGCTGCTTAGTAGTGCACCCGGCCATATCAATCTCCGGCTCTCCCAGGAATACGGGGCCTGCAAACCATTGTCACGTCTTCCTCCCGGGGTTATTCTTCTGCCAATGGCTCCGGTCAGTTACATTTTTGCTTTAAAGGGGTTCACTATGTAATGGCAAGGCCTAAAGTATACATTGCGCAACGTTGCGCTTGGTAAGGACTGAAGAGGCCATAGCAATCTATCCATAGCAATATCATACTCATGGACACCCCCTTTAATAGATGAGGGTCTTAAAAGTGATGGGAAAATTCCTTTAAGTATGGATGAAAATAAAGAAATTCCATCACATTCTATTTGAAGTTCTCCAATATCCGGAAAATTGTCTATCAGAGAGGGTCAAAGTGCAGGGACCCCCAGTGATCACAAGAATGGGGGCTTTTGCACCCCCTTTTGAATGGAGGGCCTGGTCACCCATCCATAGGACAGTGCTCAGGTTTGTCCTGTCACTCCATTTTTCGGACCCGTTACCCCTTATCCACTGGTATCTTCGAAGTACCTTAAGGAATAGTGAGCAGACATCTTAAAACTGTCCTTGCTAACCCTCACATCTCCACTTTTACCCTTGACCTATTGTAGCTTGCTGCAGGAAGAAGCTAAGTTACGGCAGCCATTTTTAGCCACTACGACGCCATCATTTTGTCACAGAGTCACCTGACTTCATAGGAACGCACAGACCCTGCTCGGCCCTCCCTTCACCCTCGTCCTGTTATAATGAATCCAGCCAGGGCATGAAAACCTAAAATATCACATTTTTACGGTTTTATTGCTTCTTCCATAGAGACAGACTCCCTTCTAGCAATAATTGGAGATTTCCTCTAATCCTCACTTTAATAATAGGCGACCCGTCAGGACGACCTGTTCTGTGCCGCGCAGAAATACTTTGTTCCTGATCTTCCCACTTCTTTTCCTATTGTAATTACTTTCAGCTTAATTATTAACTAATGAGAAGCGAGCGGTAAATGTCAATTTATTCATCTCCATGTAATGATAGGAGAAGGAACGTCTAACCACGGGCGGACATGATCTGCTTCACTTCATAGTCAGGATCGACCATTGTTATTGGTCAAAGCGCCCAAATACATAACCCTGGTATTCTGCAAATTTCAAGGGGACATCTCAGCTAGATGGTTTTTGGTTGTGAAAACTTCCCTGCCGGTGGCCATATTGGAATAGACAGGACGGCCGAGCCTGTGGCCCCAGCCTGAGAAGCCGATGACTTTAGGTGTACTGTCCCTTTAAATCAAGATACTTATCTACCAAGCTAAACTTACAAGTCTACTTGGCACAATCTCCCGGCCAGATTCCGAGTTTAAGGTATAATTGAGAGATTAGAGAATTCAGTGAATATAATGGCGCATTATTAGAAGTGCTTCGTGTCTATAGATGGCGGATATTAACGACTATGTGTAATCACCATCAGCGTCTTAGCGAGGGAGGAGGGAATGACTGGTGCAGGACTAAGTGTGCAAGTCACTGCCAGCTACAGGTGTCCTGCGTGGTCAGGGCAGAGACAGGACATAGACACAGAATGCAAATCTGCTGAAATCCTCTGTGCTGCTGGTGCCCGTTATTTAGGGCTTTTCAGATCTTGACTCTATCCCATCACATCCAGCACTATTTATTGAAATCCATCGCCTTCTATATTACTTGACATATGTTCTGAAATACTCTGTGCTACTGGGAGCAATCCTATCACTATATTACCCTCAGTGCTATGCACTGATTTTGGCCGCGAGTCCCGAGGGTGCAGCCACCATTGCAGAAAGGTAGAGCAGTGTTAGACTTTTTGCAAATAGAAGTCGGGGTCACACTGCAAACTCCATATACTAACATGAATGAATAGTGTATAGCTGACCCAGCGTGTCGCCGTGCCCTTAACATGCAGCCTGGGCCTCCTTGAAAACATCATATAATCAATGGACGGGTCACTTCCCAATACATGCATGTCCTAAAATCCTCTGTGCTGCTGTGGCTATTCCCAAATTCATATATCTACCTGGTTACTGAATGCAGGATCCAGCTGCCGGGACCCTCACTGATCAGACACATATCCCCTATTCTGTGGGACAAGCACTAGATTGCATCGCACCATTTGCACCTGCTCCGCTCTGTAATATTGGATATTGCTATTGGATATTGCTGAGCACAGTCACATCTATAGAGGGCTATTAGACATATAGAATGGAGTTACTATATGCTATTTGATGACTCCCATACACGTCTTTCTGTGATGATAGTAATGGGTTAGTGTCCTCGCCCAGGAGATGGGTGACCTGTATTATTCAGAGATGATAAATATTCCATATGTGCTGGTGCAAAGAGGACTTCATTTATAGTATATGTGTGCGATGTATATATCTATATTAGAGACAGTAATGGCTTCATGGAAGAATAACGGGGACATTGTATAATTGATGAAGGTCCAGCGAGGAAGCATTAACCCTTACATGGCGCCATCACTTCCACTTAGACCAGATTTGGTATAAATCCTTAAAGGAATATGCCAGATACGGTTGCGTTATGCTGAGTGCAGGGCCTGCGGAGTCGGACCATGACGCAGAGATTTAAGTTGCATCAGATTAGTTTGTGATGCCATAAGGCATAACACAGTGTATTGCTTCAGTCTGGAGTGTTCCTTTAAGACTCCTTAATGGTAGATTATAATATATTTTGTTATCTTTTTTTGTAGGAGTTTACTGGATATGGATACATTCTCCAAGTCTGACCCAGGTAAGTGCTACTCTCATACTCATACTCTCATATCATACTGAACCGAGCAGAACTGCAGTGTAAAGCATGGGGAATGAAAAGATCAAAGCATCATAGGTGCAAATAAAAGAGATGCCTGGAGGGAATAATAAATCACCCCATTGTTCTAAAAATTTTAGACAATCCTGGCAAGAAAATGGATGCACCTTTCTCCTTCCCCATTTCGATATCTCAGTACACTATTGGCTCCTTTTAGCGTAATGTTAGAGATGCTTTCTCTGTGATCATCCCATCAGATATCTTCCCCTGCTCCTCCTCCCCTCTCGCAGCATGCAGCCTCACTTCTGCACGGAAAGACACTGCAGCTGCATCCCCCTCCTCCCTGTCTTCTATTAACAAATTTACAGCAGATGGGATTCTGTTGGTGAGGAGGTCTCTGAACATTTCCAGAAAACCTGAAGCCCAATAAGATATGTTACAAAGTCTCATGTATGAGTAATTTATAAAAAGAACCATGACGTGGAGGGAATAGTAAATTCCCCCATTGTTTTTGATCATTTGGAATAACCTTGTTAAGAAAATGGACACATTTTTCTCTTTCCTTCTAAATCAGGGGTAGGGAACGTACGGCTCTCCAGTTGTTGCAAAACTTCAATTCCCAGCATGCATACCTGCTCTGCTGTTCTTGGAACTCCCATGGAAGTGAATGGAGCATGCTGGGAGTTGTAGTTTCACAGCAGCTGGAGAGCCGAAGGTTCCCTACCCCTGTTCTAAATGTACAATTGTCTGATGTCAGAGGTGCCTTGAAAAAGATGTGTTCCCCTGGTCACAGCATGAGAGACACTGCAGCTGCACCCCCCTCCTCCCCTATGTTTTCCAGTTTTACACTAGACGGGTTCTGGTGGATGAGGAAGTTTTTGAACATTTCCAGAGAGCCTTCAGCTTAAAAAGATATGAAACAAAGTCTCACATATTAGTAATTTATAAAAAGCCATGATAGAAATAGCTAAATGTTGTGGAAGGAAGGGTAAATTTCACCATTGTCTTTGATAATTTGGGATAATCACTTTCTCCTTGCCGATCTTTGTGTATAATTGGCTGATGTCAGAGGTGTTCTATATACTATCCTCCAGTGTTCCCCTGTTCTTCCTCCCCTCTCACAGCATGATAGACTCTGCAGCTGCATCCCCCTCCTCCCTGTCTATGATTTCCAGTTTTATACTAGATGGTCTATTGGTAAGTGAGGAAGTTTTTGAACATTTCCAGAGAGCCTTCAGCTTAATAAGACGTGTGACAAAGTCTTGCATATTACTAATTTATAAAAAGAGCCTTAAGATATTAATAGCTACTCATTAACTCTTTGCCTCTTGACACATAATTACACTATTACAGGTAGAGTCCATCAGTCTGTCATATAATATACAGATGAATCTGACACTTTCCGTCTCGGCGATGTATAATGATTGACAGAGCTTTATATATAACTTAAAATTACAGCTACTGTGAAATGAAGCCAGAGATTAGACGGAGCAGACGTACATCTCCCGCATCTCCAGCGCGTCCTTTGGGGAGGACTGAGAGTATAAAGAGATTATCCTGCCACAAAAATCAGATTATAATTATGACTTGTGAAACCTGTACAGTATCCACTGACAATCTCCTTGTGTTTTCCAGTGGTCGTCTTGTATGTGCAGGGGATTGGGAACAAAGAATGGACCGAGGTGAGATATTATGGCTTTTTTACCATAAAGAGTTACATACGATTAGAAAAGGTTGCTGCATTTTTTTGCCAATAGAGCTACAATACCAGGCACAACCACGGACAAGGGTGGCGCTGTTTGGTGACTAATCAATAAAGGGATTATTTGTAGCTTAAAATAATGGAGTCGCATAAGTCTGCTTAGGAGCTGTGTACAGAAAACTGTAGGGTGTCTTAAGACAATGTGCAGGTTATTTTTCAGTTTGCGAGTATATAAACCATTATATAATTTCATTTCAGATATTGTGTTTCCTGCTGCAACAAATTACCCTTTTCTTTATAGAACGAGGTAAATGTGCTCATAGCTGAGGAATTTAATTACATGGCATCATCCCAGCCCGGGGTGGATTTCTAATATAGAAGGTGCCAGGTCATTTCACAAGTAATTATCCATTAACCTGATGGTAAAAGTGTGAGCTTAGCAGTTTCCTGGCACATGGATGAGGCCGCCCTGATCTACCAAAGAATATGAGCACCCAGGATCCAATTCTTGACATTAGTTACAGCATCCAAATGCATTGTGAGCGTCGCTATAAGAATCATTATGATCTGCACTACAAAAATAGATCTGATATAATACGTGTACAAGAATGTATAAGAACATAACTACTATAATACTACTCCTATGTACAAGAATATAACTACTATAATACTGCTCCTATGTACAAGAATATAACTACTATAATACTACTCCTATGTACAAGAATATAACTACTATAATACTGCTCCTATGTACAAGAATATAACTACTATAATACTGCTCCTATGTACAAGAATATAACTACTATAATACTGCTCCTATGTACAAGAATATAACTACTATAATACTACTCCTATGTACAAGAATAGAACTACTATAATACTACTCCTATGTACAAGAATAGAACTACTATAATACTACTCCTATGTACAAGAATATAACTACTATAATACTACTCCTATGTACAAGAATATAACTACTATAATACTACTCCTATGTACAAGAATATAACTACTATAATACTACTCCTATGTACAAGAATATAACTACTATAATACTGCCCCCTATATACTAATATATAACTACTATAATACTACTCCTATGTACAAGAATATAACTACTATAATACTGCTCCTATGTACAAGAATATAACTACTATAATACTGCTCCTATGTACAAGAATATAACTACTATAATACTGCTCCTATGTACAAGAATATAACTACTATAATACTACTCCTATGTACAAGAATATAACTACTATAATACTACTACTATGTACAAGAATATAACTACTATAATACTACTACTATGTACAAGAATATAACTACTATAATACTACTCCTATGTACAAGAATATAACTACTATAATACTACTCCTATGTACAAGGATATAACTACTATAATACTACTCCTATGTACAAGAATATAACTACTATAATACTGCTCCTATGTACAAGAATATAACTACTATAATACTACTCCTATGTATAAGAATATAACTACTATAATACTACTCCTATGTACAAGAATATAACTACTATAATATTACTCCTATGTACAAGAATATAACTACTATAATACTACTCCTATGTACAAGGATATAACTACTATAATACTACTCCTATGTACAAGAATATAACTACTATAATATTACTCATATGTACAAGAATATAACTACTATAATACTACTCCTATGTACAAGGATATAACTACTATAATACTACTCCTATGTACAAGAATATAACTACTATAATATTACTCCTATGTACAAGAATATAACTACTATAATACTGCTCCTATGTACAAGAATATAACTACTATAATATTACTCCTATGTACAAGAATATAACTACTATAATACTGCTCCTATGTACAAGAATATAACTACTATAATACTACTCCTATGTACAAGAATATAACTACTATAATACTGCTCCTATGTACAAGAATATAACTACTATAATACTACTCCTATGTACAAGGATATAACTACTATAATACTACTCCTATGTACAAGAATATAACTACTATAATACTGCTCCTATGTACAAGACTATAACTACTATAATACTACTCCTATGTACAAGAATATAACTACTATAATACTACTCCTATGTACAAGAATATAACTACTATAATTATACTGCTCCTATGTACAAGAATATAACTACTATAATACTGCTCCTATGTACAAGTATATAACTACTATAATACTGCTCCTATGTACAAGAATATAACTACTATAATACTACCTCCTATGTACAAGAATATAACTACTATAATACTGCTCCTATATACAAGAATATAACTACTATAATACTACTCCTATGTACAAGAATATAACTACTATAATACTGCTCCTATGTACAAGAATATAACTACTATAATTATACTGCTCCTATGTACAAGAATATAACTACTATAATACTGCTCCTATGTACAAGAATATAACTACTATAATACTGCTCCTATGTACAAGTATATAACTATTATAATACTGCTCCTATGTACAAGAATATAACTACTCTAATACTGCTCCTATGTACAAGAATATAACTACTATAATACTATTCCTATGTACAAGAATATAACTACTATAATACTATTCCTATGTACAAGAATATAACTACTATAATACTGCTCCTATGTACAAGAATATAACTACTATAATTATACTGCTCCTATGTACAAGAATATAACTACTATAATACTGCTCCTATGTACAAGAATATAACTACTATAATACTACTCCTATGTACAAGAATATAACTACTATAATACTACCTCCTATGTACAAGAATATAACTACTATAATACTACTCCTATGTACAAGAATATAACTACTATAATACTGCTCCTATGTACAAGAATATAACTACTATAATACTGCTCCTATGTACAAGAATATAACTACTATAATTATACTGCTCCTATGTACAAGAATATAACTACTATAATACTACCTCCTATGTACAAGAATATAACTACTATAATACTACTCCTATGTACAAGTATATAACTATTATAATACTGCTCCTATGTACAAGAATATAACTACTATAATACTACTCCTATGTACAAGAATATAACTACTATAATACTACCTCCTATGTACAAGAATATAACTACTATAATACTACTCCTATGTACAAGAATATAACTACTATAATACTACCTCCTATGTACAAGAATTAGAGATGAGCGAACACTAAAATGTTCGAGGTTCGAAATTCGATTCGAACAGCCGCTCACTGTTCGAGTGTTCGAATGGGTTTCGAACCCCATTATAGTCTATGGGGAACATAAACTCGTTAAGGGGGAAACCCAAATTCGTGTCTGGAGGGTCACCAAGTCCACTATGACACCCCAGGAAATGATACCAACACCCTGGAATGACACTGGGACAGCAGGGGAAGCATGTCTGGGGGCATAAAAGTCACTTTATTTCATGGAAATCCCTGTCAGTTTGCGATTTTCGCAAGCTAACTTTTCCCCATAGAAATGCATTGGCCAGTGCTGATTGGCCAGAGTACAGAACTCGACCAATCAGCGCTGGCTCTGCTGGAGGAGGCGGAGTCTAAGATAGCTCCACACCAGTCTCCATTCAGGTCCGACCTTAGACTCCGCCTCCTCCGGCAGAGCCAGCGCTGATTGGCCGAAGGCTGGCCAATGCATTCCTATGCGAATGCAGACTTAGCAGTGCTGAGTCAGTTTTGCTCAACTACACATCTGATGCACACTCGGCACTGCTACATCAGATGTAGCAATCTGATGTAGCAGAGCCGAGGGTGCACTAGAACCCCTGTGCAAACTCAGTTCACGCTAATAGAATGCATTGGCCAGCGCTGATTGGCCAATGCATTCTATTAGCCCGATGAAGTAGAGCTGAATGTGTGTGCTAAGCACACACATTCAGCACTGCTTCATCACGCCAATACAATGCATTAGCCAGTGCTGATTGGCCAGAGTACGGAATTCGGCCAATCAGCGCTGGCTCTGCTGGAGGAGGCGGAGTCTAAGGTCGGACCTGAATGGAGACTGGTGTGGAGCGATCTTAGACTCCGCCTCCTCCAGCAGAGCCAGCGCTGATTGGCCGAATTCCGTACTCTGGCCAATCAGCGCTGGCCAATGCATTCTATTAGCTTGATGAAGCAGAGTGTGCACAAGGGTTCAAGCGCACCCTCGGCTCTGATGTAGCAGAGCTGAGGGTGCACAAGGGTTCAAGTGCACCCTCGGCTCTCCTACATCAGAGCCGAGGGTGCGCTTGAACCCTTGTGCAGCCTCGGCTCTGCTACATCAGAGCCGAGGGTGCGCTTGAACCCTTGTGCACACTCTGCTTCATCAAGCTAATAGAATGCATTGGCCAGCACTGATTGGCCAGAGTACGGAATTCGGCCAATCAGCGCTGGCCAATGCATCCCTATGGGAAAAAGTTTATCTCACAAAAATCACAATTACACACCCGATAGAGCCCCAAAAAGTTATTTTTAATAACATTCCCCCCTAAATAAAGGTTATCCCTAGCTATCCCTGCCTGTACAGCTATCCCTGTCTCATAGTCTCAAAGTTCACATTCTCATATGACCCGGATTTGAAATCCACTATTCGTCTAAAATGGAGGTCACCTGATTTCAGCAGCCAATGACTTTTTCCAATTTTTTTCAATGCCCCCGGTGTCGTAGTTCCTGTCCCACCTCCCCTGCGCTGTTATTGGTGCAAAAAAGGCGCCAGGGAAGGTGGGAGGGGAATCGAATTTTGGCGCACTTTACCACGTGGTGTTCGATTCGATTCGAACATGGCGAACACCCTGATATCCGATCGAACATGTGTTCGATAGAACACTGTTCGCTCATCTCTAACAAGAATATAACTACTATAATACTGCTCCTATGTACAAGAATATAACTACTATAATACTGCTCCTATGTACAAGTATATAACTACTATAATACTGCCCCCTATATACAAGAATATAACTACTATAATACTGCTCCTATGTACAAGAATATAACTACTATAATACTGCTCCTATGTACAAGAATATAACTACTATAATACTGCTCCTATGTACAAGAATATAACTACTATAATACTACCTCCTATGTACAAGAATATAACTACTATAATACTACCTCCTATGTACAAGAATATAACTACTATAATACTACCTCCTATGTACAAGAATATAACTACTATAATACTGCCCCCTATATACAAGAATATAACTACTATAATACTACTCCTATGTACAAGAATATAACTACTATAATACTGCTCCTATGTACAAGAATATAACTACTATAATACTGCTCCTATGTACAAGAATATAACTACTATAATACTGCTCCTATGTACAAGAATATAACTACTATAATACTACCTCCCATGTACAAGAATATAACTACTATAATACTACCTCCTATGTACAAGAATATAACTACTATAATACTGCCCCCTATATACAAGAATATAACTACTATAATACTACTCCTATGTACAAGAATATAACTACTATAATACTACCTCCTATGTACAAGAATATAACTACTATAATACTGCCCCCTATATACAAGAATATAACTACTATAATACTACTCCTATGTACAAGAATATAACTACTATAATACTGCTCCTATGTACAAGAATATAACTACTATAATACTGCTCCTATGTACAAGAATATAACTACTATAATACTACTCCTATGTACAAGAATATAACTACTATAATACTGCTCCTATGTACAAGAATATAACTACTATAATACTACCTCCTATGTACAAGAATATAACTGCTATAATACTACTCCTATGTACAAGAATATAACTACTATAATACTGCTCCTATGTACAAGAATATAACTACTATAATACTACCTCCTATGTACAGGAATATAACTACTATAATACTACTCCTATGTACAAGAATATAACTACTATAATACTGCTCCTATGTACAAGAGTATAACTACTATAATACTGCTCCTATGTACAAGAATATAACTACTATAATACTACCTCCTATGTACAGGAATATAACTACTATAATACTACCTCCTATGTACAAGAATATAACTACTATAATACTACTCATATGTACAAGAATATAACTACTATAATACTACCTCCTATGTACAAGAATATAACTACTATAATACTACCTCCTATGTACAAGAATATAACTACTATAATACTACCTCCTATGTACAAGAATATAACTACTATAATACTGCCCCCTATATACAAGAATATAACTACTATAATACTACTCCTATGTACAAGAATATAACTACTATAATACTGCTCCTATGTACAAGAATATAACTACTATAATACTGCTCCTATGTACAAGAATATAACTACTATAATACTACTCCTATGTACAAGAATATAACTACTATAATACTGCTCCTATGTACAAGAATATAACTACTATAATACTACCTCCTATGTACAAGAATATAACTGCTATAATACTACTCCTATGTACAAGAATATAACTACTATAATACTGCTCCTATGTACAAGAATATAACTACTATAATACTACCTCCTATGTACAGGAATATAACTACTATAATACTGCCCCCTATGTACAAGAATATATCTAGTATAAGTCGCCTATTTTAGCAGACTTCTCCCCTTGTGTGTCCTGTTATACGTGCTCTTACCTTGCTGTATATATCTTACTGTATACACCTCTGCATTCATTACTTTCATAGAAATCAGCTGTGCTTTGCTCCTTGATGTGTGACACTGGGATTTGCTCGGAGTTACTACTTGTAGACTTAATCTGGGGCAAGTGTATTACGCTGGATTTCTGGAGAATCCCTCCTGGTTTTGCAGACATTTCTTGCCCACTCCTCGGATTTAATTCCTAGCTGGCTATTCCAGGAAATCATAAAAGCTTTCCTTACCTATAGGCACTGGAGTGTATATGGGGGTGCCATGTAGCAGTCACATCTGGGCTTTGCTGTCTGACAGACCCCAGCGGTCTCTTTTCCACATTAGAAGACACCGGTATATAGACTAAACGGCACATGGTGGATGGGGCCCTGGTCCAGATTTTGCCTCGGGGCCCCGGAGCTTCATATTACCCCTCTGAGCTTTCGATATGTAGAGCCGGCCGGGGCCCTGTAATATTATGTCTGTATCTGACACACGAGAGCGCTCGCTATGAATTACCCGGTAAATTCCTTTCTTATTTCCCTGAAGTAAGAAGATTTATCACATTACCTGTAGTCTAAGCTGTGCGGATCAGACGGTAATATTATCACGTTTCTGTGTTTCCGCCTGGGCTGCAGATTCCCAGACAATATTCTAAATGATATTCTCTTCTAATTGTATCATATTCACTCATTCTGTCCACATATTAGACGTTTGGAACAAGTATTCGCCCCTGTTCACATGGTGACCTGTCTTTAGGATCCGACCGCCAGGACCCCACAGATCAGCTGTTTGAAGAGGCCACAGCATTCAGTTGAGCATGGTAACCTCTTCATTGAATGTCATTTGTTGCATAGTGGTCAGTCCCATTCCTTTGAATAGGACTGAGCTGCAGCTGTACCATGTGATTGATGAGAGTGATGTCATCAGAACAGGAAAGAAGCTGTGGTGCTCCTATTCACTGTGATCTCTTTAAACAGCTGATCAGCAGGGGTTCCACATGTGAGACCACATGTCAGACCCCCCTTCCTGCATTCTTAGATACATGGGAAGGGTCCTTATGCAAAGCTGTAGCATGTGACTAATGAAAGGATGTCATCAGCACAGGAAGGGCACACCATGCACTTGCATTCACATGAATATTGGTTAGACTGCTGATCAGCGATGGTCCTGCATGTCAGACCTCCAGGGATCACATATTGATAAACTGATCTTAGGATAGGCCATAAATAGATCGGTGCTGGAAATCCCCTTTGACCCCCTTCCCATATTGTTCCATACACGTCAAGCAACCATCTCCCGCAATCATGGCCAGGATTGGAGAAAATTCAGATCCCTTCCATTTACCAAACTTTTGTCACTACAGTAAAATTCCAATAATCTAGCAACGTGATACTGTTTTATATGCTGGACGGGGGTTAAAGGGAACCTGTCAGATCTTTTGGGAGACTAAACCACCCACAGGTCCTTATAGACCAGGGATTTAGTATCCCAAATTGAGGCCGATGAGTCTCTGGTGCTCCTAGCACCTGCGCTGATCTTCATTGAAGCCAAAGATGGACATCAGAGATGGCTCCATGCTTATGGGAATCCTATGGATGACAAAGTGGGCACCATGTCCACTGCACCTTTACCTTGAGACACATAGAGCACTTTACTCAGGGCCTCCCAAATCCATAGTTGCCAACAGGACCAAATTTACCGGGATTTTCAGTATCAACCTCAGGAAAATCAGGATGTCTTTGTCCCAGAAAGGACAGGGTTGTCCATTCTCAAAGTGGTGGTTTCAGGTCAGTTCAGAGGTTGGAAAGGCTCCTTGTAAGTATGTAGACCCTGTTGGGCTTCGATATCTGCCCTCGGGCTATGTCAGACTGGCCCACCAGAGGATCCTCCAGTGGGCTCAGGCTCTAACACAGTAATGGCAGAAGACCCCCAAATTTAAAGGTTGAAGGATGGGCCTTAGAATTATTTTATTTGGTGGCCCCAAGGAGCCTCAGTCCTACACTGAGTGACTAATGATCCTTCCTTAACCTACCTGCTGCTTATTGTCATCGTGGAGATGGCCTCAGGTTCACTTCTACTGGCCCAGTCCATTGGCAATTGAAAAGTTAATTTCTCCCGAGCCCTAGAACAGTGAGCACTCCTGATGGCCGGGGCACATGGGCCAGAGGTATGCATTAGAGATGAGTGTGACTGACACTTGTCTTCTGTTACGTGTAGTGATTACAGCTGGCCCCGCCACCTCGGAGCAGTCTCGGGTACAGAAGACCCCGGCAGATAATATCAAGTAATGAACTTGAGCAGGAGATGTACAAACCAAAAGAAAACTAAATGAGATCAGCATCTACTGGGAAATCTCACTTTGGTCACGGCCGCCAGGAAACCTAATTGATGCATTTCATTTTGCTCGTTTCTGTCTGATCTGATTTGATTAATTAGCCCCCCTCCCCCTCGCCCCGATTCTGCTCTTCCTGTTTAAATACATGTATGAAATATACCGCAAAGGTTTGGATTTCAGTATAATAAACCGCAAACAGCTTAGAGCTGTAATAAAATTATGGAGGACATTTAGTCAGCCAAAGGACGTGAAGAAACTTAAAGGGAATGTTCTGTCAGGGAATATTGCAGCTGTCACACAGGACAGAGCAGAAATGACAGACTGATTCTTCCTGTTTGCTGCAGCTCACTTCCCAGCTTTACTGTATAGACTGAGACATCATAAGCAGAGTCATCTCATTATCATTAGAGGGTGGGGGATTTCATGACTGCTCTGTTGTATATCTGATGATCTAAATAAGGAAGGATAACATTACACGCACATATATATTGTATGCAACTCTAGTGTCACACCCCTGTCTCCACAGAAGGGCTATCCTTTATTTGGGACTGTAATATGGTGATTGTTCTCATTTCTACTATACCCTTGGTGGTCTAGAGAAGTGTAGGGGTTAATAGTAAATTGCCCAGTAGCCCAGATCAGTTAAAGGGTGTCTTTAATTAGAACCTGCATATAAATCCAGCCCTACAGATAGGTAGGTTAGGGTCACCTGAATCAAGTGATGTTGTCACCTTGTGAATCACTGACTCCGTTGCAGAGATATCGCTATTTTTGTCAACAATGAGAGCGCCGCCATTGCTCCAAAGAGCTCATTTACATACTGATAAATCAGCGATATCTTGACAACGGAGACACCGATTCACAAGAGGAAAACACCATTTGATTTAGGTGACCCTATCCTATCTATCTGGTGGGTCGGGGTGATAGGTTGGATTCTTTTGACAACCCTTTAAGTTTTGCATAGTCCATTTTGAGGTTCCCCTGTATAACTGCCCCATGTGCCATGCCCCTCATACTTTCCTTGGGTCAATCACCCCAATCGTCTCCTCTGGAGTCACATTTGTGATTTCTCCCCTCCTCACTGGCTGAGTATTTCCAATATTTCCCATATAATCCATTTCCAGCAGATAAATATCCCCGTTACGATGTATTCCGTGGGGCTGGTGTGTCAATCTTTGCTCAGTCCTCTGTACCATCTGCTCTGGAGTATGTCTGCCTATTTCCTCGTGCGGCTCTTTCGTTCTCCAGACCAGGTGACCCAAGACAGCCAATCAGGGCTCTGTATTTTTTGGACACGATTCCCTTCCTTATGGGATTCCCTTTCTTGTTAGTATTGCAGACAGATTCAACACAAATCGTAGAACATACAAAAAGATCCAGAAAGGTAGAATCATGAAAGCAAACTGCGGCGTCACCTGAAGCTCCGGGGCCCCATGTAACAGGTGTAGCAGGGCCCCCACCAACCAGATGCAGATTCTGGCCAAACCCCAGGCCGTGCATAGGAGATCAAAGTTCTTTGTGGGATAACCCTTCATGTTCATAGCAGTCAGATCTTCATTTTTGGATGCATTGCAATATAATTAAAGGGGTAAAAAAATTTGCAAAAAAACCCCCAAAGATAACATTAAGTTAAAAAAATAAAGAAGAAATAAAAACAAACAAAAAAATCAAACATACAAAAAGAAAACCGAAACCACAAAACCCAAAGACAAGAAATGCTGCTCAGTGATTGGTTGAACAGAATTTCCTGTGTGCCAGTAGGGACCATGACGTGGAAATCGGTGAGGAATTTGGGGAGCATCACAATAGAAGCAGTAAGGGATCGGCGAGTTAAATATTGCTACCACCCCCCCACCCCCCCCCAAAAAAAAAAAAAAATTAATTATAAAAATGTAGTCAGCCAGGCAGCTCCTTTAAGAGTCAGCAACCACCACTAGAGGGAGCTTAGGAGCTTACTGCATACTGTTTATTCATTAAAGTCAATAGCAGAACAGTATGCACTAAGCTCCTGAGCTCCATCTAGTGATGACTGCAGAATCTATTATTTCTTACTCTGATTACGCAGTTGATTTGGAACTATGTATCAGTAAAAAAGGAGTACTGACCCCTATATATATGTTATAATGGACCAGCAAAGAAAGTTAACCCTAAATATGACTTGTACTAAAGCAGCACCCCCTTGTATTTGGGTTTTATCTGCACCGTATAAGTTTATAGCACTTATACCATCCAATATTTCTCTGCAGACCCTTCTTAAAGGTGAGGGCAAGTAAGGAAAGCTTATTTCCTATATACATGTGATGCTTTGTATACAGAGCAGAATAAGACCGAGACCTGCTAAATACACAGACGGAAGGGGGGAGGATTCGCAGTGCGCAGCCGGGATTACAGATACCAGGGAGGCACGCTAACCTCAATCCTGCCGCAGAATGTAATGCAGATGGCCGAGGAATTCCCCATTACTGGGAAGAAACGATTTCATGAATTGCTGGAAGGCTGCCCAATGTATTAAGCATAACAGGAGAGAGCGCCATCCGGGTGTATTGTCTTCCTGAGCTTTCACTGGGATTTTTCTGCTGAACACTCTCTGATCCTTTGATAATAGGGATTGACCAGAAGCATTTGTCACATTGTAGAGTCGCCCACTTGTACAAAGCTGGCACCCTGCAGACCCTGCTGGTGCTGATACATGACATTGAAGTGAATGCCCACCTTTTATCATCATTTAGGGCCCGCATTGTGTTCAGATTTATTTCTTTAGATAGATTTATGGGGTCAGAGCTCTCTATTTCTGGTACACAGCACCAAATCCTCTGCATAGACATAGGTGATACGTGTCTAGTCACTGGACTTTGGCCATCAGACCTGCAGGGTGTCCTAGTTCCCTATGTGAATGCACTGCTCCATTCACATAAGGGACCCCCATTGTTGTGATCGCAGGTGTCCCAGATGCCCAGAATATAGGCACCTATACCATATCATATGGATAGGAGGTAAGTAGTATAAGTTAGAAATACCCTTTACGATATAAAATTTTGCTTACTTGCAGCCACCTCTAGGTGGAGCTCAGGAGCTTACTGCATACACACTGAGATGAATTATAGCATAACATGCAGTGAGCCCCCCCTAGTGGTGGCTGCAGGAAGACAAAATAACTCAAAAGTGGGTTTCTCTTCCATTACAATGTAGCAGTGCAGAATAGGACCTGCTCTATAATCATCAAAATGGAACATCAGACTCGGACCCCCTATCGGAAGAAGCTTGGCCTGCACACTGGGTCATGTGCATGAGGCCTTAACGCTCGACTCTGATATTTCAGTGTTCAATTCAATAGAGCTGAGCCGCAATACCAGACACAGCCTATGGATAAGAGGGGCGCTGTTTCTGAAAAACAAACAAACAGATCCTTTTCTAAATCTCTTATATTGTCTGGCAACCCCTGGAACATTGTTGTGCAGTATCTTTATGAAATTGCGTTTCTTGACAAGACCTTGACATCCCTTTCCAGTGTTGTAAACAAGGCCGGATGCTTTATAATTAATTGAGAATAATTTTTTGCAACCATAATGCAGCTCGTTGGAATTTGCATATAAATGAGTCATTGCTGGAAGTGACGATCGGATACCTTTATTTCACATGTCAGCGCTGACGTTCATTAGTATTCCCCGGATAGACGAAATTCTTGTCTTGGATTTGTACACGGGGTTTTCTGTCTGATTTTGGAAATACCTGCAGGGTGCAGGAGTCATTTGTAGGCACAGTCGTGACACCTCTGCATTGATTGAGCCCCCTCCCATTCTCCCAGTAAGTGGGGGTCCACAGCTATATATATATATATATATATATATATATATATATATATATATATATATGAAGGTGTCTGACCTCAATGTTCTTTGTTGGCCCTGGTTACTTATATATACAGCCATATATACATCCTGATCATATGGACATGGCGCAGGCGTCTGGTTCATCTCCAATCTATGACTCTTCACGACCCTTGGAAGACCCTGCAATGGGCAGGCAGCAATAACTAGGGGGATGGACTTGACCACCACTGATGATACCCTAAAATCTTGCAGCAGTGGTTGTTCCTCCACATTACCAGATTTACACCCCTATAAAGCAGGGGCCACAGTATGTGACATGACAATGCTGACCGGACCTTTACTTTTATAATGACTGTGCCTGGATATTTTATGGCACTTGAAATTAAGTAGGACCCATATGTCCAGCCGACTGCAATGATCTGCGACCTACCGCTGTGGATAATCTGCTGCACTGTCTGATTAAAGGGGGATTAAAAGGGAACTTGTAGGAAGCTTTGAATTAGCAGCAGCTCAGGCCACGGTTTCGGAAATGTCTCTTGGCTTTTAGAAGGACCCTAAGAAAGGGGGAAGTTTGTAGAGGGAGAGAAGCTGAGCTCTGTGATATATAGGGTTATATGATAGAGGAGAGAAGCTGAGCTCTGTGATATATAGGGGTATAGGATAGAGGAGAGAAGCTGAACTGTGTGATATATAGGTTATGGGATAGAGGAGAGAAGCTGAGCACTGTGATATATAGGATATAGGATAGAGGAGAGAAGCTGAGCTCTGTGATATATAGGGTTATATGATAGAGGAGAGAAGCTGAGCTCTGTGATATATAGGGTTATAGGATAGAGGAGAGAAGCTGAGCTGTGTTATATATAGGGTTATATGATAGAGGAGAGAAGCTGAGCTGTGTTATATATAGGGTTATAGGATAGAGGAGAGAAGCTGAGCTCTGTGATATATAGGGGTATATGATAGAGGAGAGAAGCTGAGCTCTGTGATATATAGGATAGAGGAGAGAAGCTGAGCTCTGTGATATATAGGGTTATAGGATAGAGGAGAGAAGCTGAGCTCTGTGATATATAGGATAGAGGAGAGAAGCTGAGCTCTGTGATATATAGGGTTATATGATAGAGGAGAGAAGCTGAGCTGTGTGATATATAAGGTTATAGGATAGAGGAGAGAAGCTGAGCTGTGTGATATATAGGGTTGTACAATAGAGGAGAGAAGCTGAGCCCTGTCATATATAGGGTTATATGATAGAGGAGAGAAGCTGAGCCCTGTGATATATAGGTTATAGGATAGAGGAGAGAAGCTGAGCTCTGTGATATATAGGGTTATATTGTAGAGGAGAGAAGCTGAACCCAGTGATATATAGGGGTATAAGATAAGATAAGATAAGATATTCCTTTAATAGTCCCACAATGGGGAAATTTCAGTGATACAGTTTCATAGATGGTACAGTAGTATATAACAAGAGAGAAACACATACAAGCTCATGGCAGATAGAGAAATCCTAGGAATCAGCAACTAAAAAAGAAAGAAACACAGACACACTGCAGGATCATTTAGTTCTCTGTGCAGATTGATGTTAATAATAATAATTATAATAATAATAATAATAATAATAATAATACAGCCGACTTGGTTGTAGGACACGAGGAGGGGGGTCACAGCATGTGGATATAACAAGCAGAAATTTTTGCAGAGGTGGGGGACATATGCAGCTATCATAATAACATGTGGCAGTTCCTTTGGTAGGTGGTGAGATCTCCTGCTCACAGCTGATATTTCGGTATCTTGTATCAGCACTATTGTCCTTTTAACCACAAAAAAATGCCCCAAATGTCCTTCATCACAAGCCGTCCTCCTCCTCCTTACCACAGTGTTCTACTGCCCCAAGGAAGTCAGAGACCATCCAGGTATACATGGTGCTGCTCTCTTGCCAAGCTTCCATAACTCCTGGGGTAGGTGGGTGATGGTAGGTTCCCAGGTTGTAACAGTGTCCCACGTGTCCACAGTAATAGAAAGAAATACCAGTCAGCTGTAGCATCTTCACACATCAGCAATTGACGCCAGAAATCATCTCCTTGAACGAAGAAGTCCGCATTTCCATGTAGGTTTCTCTTCCATGCCGCATGTTGAGCCATGCTGTCCTAGCTGGGGGGATGGTAAGAAGCACATGTGGAAACCAGCTGAACCAGGTCTTGAGTCCATGCTTTACAATGGAAACAAAAGGAACAAAAAACTCCACAGGGTCTTCCATTCGATTTATAGTTGCTAAATTCATAGTGCTAGATTGCTTGGTTACCGGATTCTTGAAGATACAGAGAAAAAGAGTGAAAAAGGAAAGAAAAGTTTGCTCCTAGCTTGGAGCACTGCATCAAGGCAGCCAGCCTCTCAGGGGGCGGCGCCTAAAAAAAAAAAAAAAAAAATTAATTATTGTATATTGTAGAGGAAGAGATTTACTTACATGGAGACCTAAAAGAGTTAGGAGAGGACTCACTATGTGACCAGGTGACACATATATCAGCTGTATATGAGATTACATTATATACAGGTCTATTATATACATGTGATAACTTTCATCCCTAGACTCTCGGCGTAGACGTCTTCAGTAAGGTGATGATATTCGCAGCACTTTACGGAGGTTAATTCCTTCCCTAATCCTGAGCGCCGCTCCCCTTTAGTGCCATTAATGGGGGTGATTACGGAGGGGCCTCATCCTAATGGGCCGCCCAATCTACAGAAAATGTAAATATAATTAAAGTTATTAAACCCAACTTCATGTTCGGCCGCCGTTGACAATTCATTAAAATCGCAGCCCCTTCATTGGTCGGTTTCCAGCGGCTCCGGCGCTTCTTTTCAGTAACCTGGACTTGCAGGGAATCGATGTATTAGATAATGGCGGCCGCTAATTATCTGTTTCCCCCGAGGACACGCTGAGCGTCGATACTGCGCCACCCGCAACTTCTTAATTAAAAAATGTGACTATTTGGTGTATTGACATATGAGTTGTGGATACGTTTCATCCTGCCGGAGAAAAGACGCGTCTTGGGGGGAGGAATTAAAGGAACACTCCGGGTAAAAAATATGCATTGCGTTATGCTGAGGACAGGGCCGGAAGGGGCGGAGCATGACACAGGGATACAGAGAGTGCCAAAGAGACGAGCCCTGTATCATGTATTGTCCCCCTTGTATTACACATAATATAACTATACTGTGAGTGGCAATGCGACCTCATACGCCATGAGCTTGGCCATATGACATATCTTGCGCCAAAGTCGCCATGTTGCTCTACATTATAGTACGGGATCAGGTGACACGTTGCCTTTAATTGATACAGTCCACAGATAATACTAATACGTATAATATCTTTTGTATTTCTCGCAGTTCGGACGGACGGAAGTTATCGACAACACGCTGAATCCAGATTTTGTCCGCAAATTCGTTCTGGATTATTTTTTCGAAGAGAAACAGAATTTAAGATTTGATGTGTGAGTATTTTACAGCGTTTCGACCAATTTACTGCAGTAGAAGTAGGGGCGTGGGTATAGGGGGTGCACAGGGAGGGCACTACGGGCCCTGGAGCCTCAGGGGGGCCCAATCACAAAAAAACCAGCTCATGGTAAGCAGGGGCCCCATTACCTTTGCATCGGTCCAGGAGCTCCACGTTAGGCCTCATAGACACCACCATGTGCAGTATATGTGTCAGTAAATACGGTAGGTATATATAGTGTGCAGAGCTGCAATACCAGGCACTGCCTGTGGACAGATGTGGAGCTCTTTCTTAAAACAAAAAAATAAATTAAATTATTATATTTCTTATTAAATTATTCTTACAAGAATAACAAATGAGCGGACTGTAAGTTCTTTAACTTTCCTCATTCCTTACACGACATTGATGTTCTGCGCCCCCCACTGGGCTGTTTACAAACTATGGTGACTATGACACGTGTCTGAATTAGGGACCGGAGAGAAAGTGGGACAGTCAGGATCTATTGAGAGATATTTGTTACTGTGGCAACAACATCCCCGATCCTGCAGGGAGGACGCCTATTAACCCTTCAGTGCCAGGGGGACTGGTACTTGTGAAATGTATATCTATTTATAAGACATCTCTAGTGTAAGTGACCTGTATACACCGCAAATAACACCTGTATACACTGCAGCGAGTACATAGAAATATCAAATAAATAGGAGATAAATAGATATTAGATAGATATAGGATATAGATAGATAGATAGATAGATAGATAGATAGATAGATAGATAGATAGATAATTAGATAGATAGATAGATAGATAGATAGATAGATAGATAGGAGATAGATAGATAGATAGATAGATAGATAGATAGATAGATAATTAGATAGATAGATAGATAGATAGATAGATAGATAGATAGGAGATAGATAGATAGATAGATAGATGATAGATAGATAGATAGATAGATAGATAGATAGATAGATAGATAGGAGATGGATAGATAGATAGGAGATAGATAGATAGATAGATAGGAGATAGATAGATAGATAGATAGATAGATAGATAGATAGATAGATGATAGATAGATAGATAGATAGGAGATAGATAGATAGATAGATAGATAGATAGATGATAGATAGATAGATAGATAGATAGATAGATAGATGATAGATAGATAGATAGATAGATAGATAGATAGATAGGAGATAGATAGATAGATAGATAGATAGATAGATGATAGATAGATAGATAGATAGATAGATAGATAGATAGATAGGAGATAGATAGATAGATAGATAGATAGATGTATCCCTTTTTCACTTGCTTTTCATTGGCTGTTGTTCTGTTATTACGCCTCAGCAGTAGATCCTGTAGATATGAGACAGGACTCGGGGATTGATAATTGATGAACATCTTTGTACAGCGCTGCGGCATATGTCGGTGCCATACGGGTAACACCAGCTATATAATAGTGAATACCGGGGTAGCAGAGCATCATGTTGTAGCAGATGATATTTGGGAGGGTAACGTGTTCCTGGCCGCAGTGAAGTACAACTCTCCAGATTGAGAACATTTTTGTATAATAAAACAGAATTACCTAAATCAAGTCTATAAATATAAGCAATTTTTCTCATCTGGTTGAGAGCATGAAGCGGAATGACAAGGCTCCTGTGCTTCACTGAAGAGCGGGGGCTCCGGGATGACTCACCGTGCAGGACACAAGAGCCAGGGCAGGGACATAGACATTATAGATCTGGTCCTCCATCAGGTCACATGACCTGCACTATGAATACTGAGGACTCACATGTATAGACACATCTCTATGGATATAGGATGGTTTCATGATGAGCAGATCGGCCGTGGATTGAGCCATTATGGCCTCATGCACACAAACCTATTATTGAGCCATCTTGTACCAGTCGATAATACGGCACCCATAGAATTCTAGTAACATCGACGCTTTTATTCCATCATATTCCATGTTCTCAAGGTAAACTCAATGAGGAGGATTTTAGTGACTCCCACACACTGTGTAGTGACACATGGGGAGCAATTCAGATAACACAGAATAATAGGGACTCCCTGTTGTGCTTCAGAGAATCCAAACACATGGCATTGCCTAATCTCAGCAAAATAACCTGATCGTTGTCTATTATGCTTCATTTCTTGCTTGGGAGGACCCAGGACATCCTTACATTGTCAGTACATTATCATAGTGTAATACTCCAATTCTCCTGCGGAGGCACTGTGGGGAAATGAGCACTTGCAGTCTAGTTCCTCTGCAGCAGTTGTCTTCAATCTAAAGGCTCTGCAGGTGTTTGGGAACCTCAGAGCTCAGGTTATCTTTAAGGAAACTGGGGAGGGTGAAGAGGAACTGTCTAAAATGGGCAAACCCTTTAAGGAAATCATTAGAATAATTGTTGCCTCAAACCCGCCGTCAATTAGGTTGGATGAGATGCCTTTAAGATCATGATGCTTTAGAGCAAAAGGCTAAAAATCTCCTGGACTGTTTTGTTCTTCACCTCAGCTAGGAGAAATCTCTATATCTTTACTAGTGGGATGAGACAGCTCCTCGGGGGCAGATACTAGGGAGGAGTCAAAGTCAAAGTGGTCCGCCTTCTTTCCTGAGAACTTGCTGATCAGCATTATCAGGTTTCTATCAATGTGTTCACTCTGAACATACCTTATGGCACCCCGCCCCCATGTTACATGACCTATATACCGGTAGCATCTTGAGGCTAAGAACAGGGTGTTTTTTGGCTGGCCCCACCCCCTCTGTGCCCAGGCATTGTATTAGCTTATGTTAGTGCACCAGGGGTCATCCGCCTTATTGTGAAGTTATAATGTGACGGAGTTTCTCATAAGCGGAGGTTAGCATGTACTGGATATAATAGTGCCCCCTTCAGTACAACAATAGCAGTTCTGTGACCTGTAATATCCTTATATCTTACAGCAGGGAGGACGTTATTCTGAACTCATCTATATTAGTGTCAGTAATGACTGCCGTGCGGTATCATTATTGTGCAATTCACTTTCTGCCTATAGAACAGCGCCCCTAGTGGCCAAGCTCTCCTCATGAATGCATTACTGAAGCCTACAGAGTGAAGCTATTCCCAAAAAACAGTGCCAGGGATGAAATAGAACCCGTGCTGTGATGGGGGGGATTAAAAGGGCCAGCGATTGGGATCCTAATGCTGGGAATCCCATTAAAAAAAATTGGCCATGTTACCTATACTTTACTAAGAGGAAACTAAATCTTGACATGGGGACATTAACCCTTACACCATGTTAGCATGTTGCTGCTGCCCCCCCAACACATTAATTGTGCCCCCTTTTGTGCCACACTGTCCCTCCACAAAATCCCCTTTTGACTGACCTGCTGCTATTTTTGCCATTAAAAAGTTACCTTCCCCTTTCTGACAGTGGAGGGCTGTGTATCATAAATCTGTTTGTCCTGCCCCACACCAGTACACCAGACAGAAGGGGGAATACATTTATGATGCACAGACTGCCAGCCATCAAAAGGAATCAGGGAGTTCATGAGGGTCAATGGGTTGTTATGGCCTAACAAAGGCCCCCAAATCGGCCATCTTGGTCTGCTACTGACACCTTGCAGAGCCTAATAAGTTGCTTAGAAACCCCTAGTGATGTAGTACCCACCAATACATATTATATTGTACTGTACTGGATCAGTGATCAAGCAACGAAGTGGTGACGTTACAATAAAGAATGAAAAGATGCTCAAATGGTCCTGGTTCTTAAACGGGCTCTGTAACCAGCACCCCACATTCCATGCCAGCCCTGCAGATAGATAGGTTATTGTCACCAGACCCAGCATATCACCCCAGCCCTGCAGATAGATAGGTTACTGTCACCAGAGCCAGCATATCACCCCAGTCCTGCAGATAGATAGGTTAGTGTCACCAGACCCAGCATATCACCCCAGTCCTGCAGATAGATAGGTTACTGTCACCAGAACCAGTATATCACCCCAGCCCTGCAGATAGATAGGTTACTGTCACCAGAACCAGCATATCACCCCAGCCCTGCAGATAGATAGGTTACTGTCACCAGAGCCAGCATATCACCCCAGTCCTGCAGATAGATAGGTTAGTGTCACCAGAACCAGCATATCACCCCAGCCCTGCAGATAGATAGGTTACTGTCACCAGACCCAGCATATCACCCCAGCCCTGCAGATAGATAGGTTACTGTCACCAGAACCAGCATATCACCCCAGTGCTGCAGATAGATAGGTTACTGTCACCAGAACCAGCATATCACCGCAGCCCTGCAGATAGATAGGTTAGTGACACCAGACCCAGCATATCACCCCAGTCCTGCAGATAGATAGGTTACTGTCACCAGAGCCAGCATATCACCCCCAGCCCTGCAGATAGATAGGTTACTGTCACCAGACCCAGCATATCACCCCAGCCCTGCAGATAGATAGGTTAGTGTCACCAGGACCAGCATATCACCCCAGCCCTGCAGATAGATAGGTTACTGTCACCAGAATCAGCATATCACCCCAGCCCTGCAGATAGATAGGTTAGTGTCACCAGAACCAGTATATCACCCCAGCCCTGCAGATAGATAGGTTACTGTCACCAGACCCAGCATATCACCCCAGCCCTGCAGATAGATAGGTTACTGTCACCAGAGCCAGCATATCACCCCAGCCCTGCAGATAGATAGGTTACTGTCACCAGAACCAGCATATCACCCCAGCCCTGCAGATAGATAGGTTAGTGTCACCAGACCCAGCATATCACCCCAGCCCTGCAGATAGATAGGTTAGTGTCACCAGACCCAGCATATCACCCCAGCCCTGCAGATAGATAGGTTAGTGTCACCAGGACCAGCATATCACCCCAGCCCTGCAGATAGATAGGTTAGTGTCACCAGACCCAGCATATCATCCCAGCCCTGCAGATAGATAGGTTACTGTCACCAGACCCAGCATATCATCCCAGCCCTGCAGATAGATAGGTTACTGCCACCAGAACCAGCATATCACCCCAGTCCTGCAGATAGATAGGTTAGTGTCACCAGACCCAGCATATCACCCCAGCCCTGCAGATAGATAGGTTAGTGTCACCAGACCCAGCATATCACCCCAGCCCTGCAGATAGATAGGTTACTGTCACCAGACCCAGCATATCATCCCAGCCCTGCAGATAGATAGGTTACGGTCACCAGCATATCATCCCAGCCCTGCAGATAGATAGGTTACTGTCACCAGAACCAGCATATCACCCCAGCCCTGCAGATAGATAGGTTACAGTCACCAGACCCAGCATATCACCCCAGCCCTGCAGATAGATAGGTTAGTGTCACCAGACCCAGCATATCATCCCAGCCCTGCAGATAGATAGGTTAGTGTCACCAGACCCAGCATATCACCCCAGCCCTGCAGATAGATAGGTTACTGTCACCAGACCCAGCATATCACCCCAGCCCTGCAGATAGATAGGTTACTGTCACCAGAATCAGCATATCACCCCAGCCCTGCAGATAGATAGGTTAGTGTCACCAGAACCAGCATATCACCCCAGCCCTGCAGATAGATAGGTTAGTGTCACCAGAACCAGTATATCACCCCAGCCCTGCAGATAGATAGGTTACTGTCACCAGACCCAGCATATCACCCCAGCCCTGCAGATAGATAGGTTAGTGTCACCAGACCCAGCATATCACCCCAGCCCTGCAGATAGATAGGTTACTGTCACCAGACCCAGCATATCACCCCAGCCCTGCAGATAGATAGGTTAGTGTCACCAGACCCAGCATATCACCCCAGCCCTGCAGATAGATAGGTTACTGTCACCAGAATCAGCATATCACCCCAGCCCTGCAGATAGATAGGTTAGGGACACCTGAATCAGACACTGTTTTCCCCTTGTGAATCGCTGCCTCTGTTGTTGAGATATCACTGTTTTTGTCAATATGTAAATGAGTTCTTTGGAGCAATGGCAACACTCTCATTGCTCCAAAGATCTTATATTGGCAATAACAGTGATGTCTCAGCAGCTGATTTCCTTGTGGGCCTATATTATCACTGTGGTCCTGTCTTCTCTTTATTGCTTTATTCAGTAGTAACATGAAATAAATGGATTTTCATCGTTTCGGGGGATTGGTATTGAACACTGCAGCGAATCCTCAGCTGTCTATGGAGATGACTATATTGTATTGACTGACGTGTTGGGATCCCACTGCTCGGCTGCAGCCGTATGTGTAATGTAAATGATCTGTATAGTATCTCAGCGGGGACTTGGATACAGATAGTGGCTGCTGCATATCAAGAGGCTGCTTCGAGGGGCCGGGGTGAATAATTCGAGAGGAGAATCTCTCCAGGACGCAGCTTGTATCGACCTCAGAACCCGGCGAGACGCAGATTTACTTGTCAATCTTTAAGTTGCTCATGTCAGGCGAGAAAACATCAGTATTCCAGCGTGTTAGGGATCTGTACACACACGGCGCACCATTATGTGTATGAATACAGATGTGGCTATATGGCGCGCAGTGTAACCATCAATCAATCCGTAAATAGAATCTGTCGCCTCCGCTGACATGTACATATATACAATCACCGTCTTTTCTTAGGACTCTGTTATTCCTCCTGGAATTGTATAAATAAATTGACAATTGAATGCTGCTATACTCTTTGTCAAAGGGGTGTGTCCCTGTGTATTTGGCACTGACATCATTGATTGGACAGTATGTAGGGATACGCCCATTGACAAGGAGGAAAAAGCCACACCCATTTCCAGGAGGAATATCAGAGGGACAATGCCGGCATATCAGGAGAGATGACGGGTAATATATAAAGCCTTATTCATAATATTGTGTTCAATTTTTGATAATTAAAAAAACAAAAAAACAATGCCACCATCTATATTTTACAAAAAAAGAAATATATCCTGCTTAACTCTGACCACTAATCCTAATAATATACTTTAGGGGATTTTTTCTGCAACAGTCACCTCATTTAAATCACAAACAGCTTTCCAATAGAAGATAACACCTCTATAGATAACACCACAAATGACAATAGATGAAGTCACAATTTATCTACTCCCCCTCCCTGCACAGAGCACATGTAGAAAGTTGTACTATACACCTCAATGATTCAGCTCTATTGCTATCTATAGCCATGACTATGCTGTAAAGCATATCACTAAATGCTGTTAACAGAGAGGAGAACCAAAAGTTTCACCCATTGCCATTTCCATATTTCCTCAATCTTGAAAATGACTTTTTCCATCCTCTTGCCCAGCGCCTTCCCTTCCCTCGCTTTCTCTCCTGGTTTTGCAGAGTGAGCAGCTTTGCTATCATGAGGCAGTCCATGACTTGACTTTCACTAATAATGAGATGACCCTGTCTCAGTCTAAACTGCAAAGCCTAAACCAGTAAGATACAGTAAACCAGTTTATTGAGCACTGTCTAGTGGCCAATGTGAGAACTGCACAAAGGTGAACATTTTCCTCCAGCAGTACATGGCTTTCATTAATAATGAGATGACCCTGTCTCAGTCTACACTGCAAAGCCTAAACCAGTAAGCTACAGTAAATGAGCTTAGTAAGGAGCACTGTCTAGTGGCCAATGTTTGAACTGCACGAAGGTGAACATTTTCCTCCAGCAGTACATGGCTTTCACGAATAATGAGATGACCCTGTCTCAGTCTACAATGCATAGCCTAAACCAGGAAGCTACTGTAAACATCAGCTTATTGAGCACTGTCTAGTGGCCAATGTCAGAACTGCACGAAGGTGAACATTTTCCTCCAGCAGTACATGACTTTTACTAATAGTGAGAAGACTCTGCTGACTCTGTCTCAGTCTATACTGCAAAGCCTAAACCAGGAAGCTACTGTAAACATCAGCTTATTGAGCACTGTTTAGTGGCCAATGTGAGAACTGCACGAAGGTGAACATTTTCCTCTAGCAGTACATGACTCTTACAATAGTGAGATGACTCTGCTGACTCTATCTCAGTCTACACTGCACAGCATAAACCAATGAGCTACGGGTAACCAGAAATAGCCTCTTGAGCAGTGTCTAGTGGCCAATGTGGGAACTACATTCTTAAAGACATTTCTATAATGTTGATTAACCCTTTAAAGTACAGTGCTGGGAAAGCTCCGCCCATTGGAATTTGTGTTCCCCCCCCCCATCATTGAATGATTTTCCCCATCCGGCTGTCCGGCGCCTTCCCCTCGCTCGCCTCGCTGCTCTCTCTCCAGGTCTTGCATGAGCTGCGCTATAGTTAATTATATTTCGGTAGAAGGGCGCGGACTGTTTATGGTTTGGTATCTGGAGCAATAAGATTAATTGTCCCCAGAGACAATAAGACACCCTCGGCGGCAGCCAGCAAATAACTATATTGTATTGTGTGTAATTACATTCAGCGGCGGCGGGATGTGTAATGCGCGGCTCCCAGATGTTGTACTATAATTACGGTTATTTATTTATAAAGCCAGTACAGATATGGCGGAGCTGCGGACAATAAGACGGCGCAGATAGAAGGGAGGAAACGCAATATCCACTTGTTCAGACATAACTGTTTCATTTAGATCAAATATTTCATCTTAAAGCAGTTCTGTGGTCTCTGCTGCTGCTAAATGTGTCAGTCTTTACTGTAGTTCTGGTATTATATTCATGATTCTGGAATGAAAAGAGGAACTGCTGGAATGTGTCGTATACAGCAGAGGGTTTTTTGGGTTCCCTTAGGCTTCTGGACCCAGTTACGACGCTGCCTTTAGACCCCCATAGCTGTGCTACAAACAGTATAGATGTCAGTCTGTACTGTAGCTGTGCCATTAAATTCATGAGCCTCATAGATCAGCAGGCATTTTAATCATGAATCAGGAGGAGCAGGATGAACAATGTCCTTCTCAAGGATGGATTGCTTTTATGAGTGTCAGTCGTTACTGTAGTATTTGCAGTACATTCATGATTCAGGAAGATCAGAATGAACAAAGTCCAGGGAGGAAAGTATTTTAAAGTGGCTCAGGAAGTTATACTACAATGAATGGAGGTCTCCCGGAATAGCGGGCACCTGGCATACGGTAGATTATTATTATTAGCGCCATTGTAAGAAATATGTCACGGGGGAAGGGCAGCGGCTTTATTCTGCTCAGCAAGCCTGCAAGTTTCCTCTTAGAAACAACACATAAATATTTAGCAGCGTCTGGGATGGCGGCGACAAACCATAGAGAAAGTCTCACCAGCCCGTGAGTGACAGCGCAAAACCGCCATCCAGCCCTTTCTTCCCTGGCACCGGGCCGAAAAGGTCAAACTTGTGTTGCGTGCCAGTGAATGGACCGTACCCCTGGGACTTACTGAGCTGCCAAGTGTCACTCATGCATTCTGCCGCTCGCGAGGCTATTGGAATAATTTCACACTTTCCGGCGTAGTTAGGAGAGCGCGCTGCCAGCGACATGGTCATTTATAATGTGGCGGCTTTACAGCATTAACTTTTGGAGGCATGTGCCCGCTCCTTGTCTCATGCTAATTTATGCTAATAGCTTCCTGTCGCTTTGAGGAGATGACAGATTTTTCGGGGAGAGGTACGGAGGTGATTTCGTTTGGTGCCGAGAAGTCGGAGGAACCTTTCACTCCCGGTAAATGGAAAGAGTGAGATCAAAGTAAGATCTACAGCCATCCGCCATGGTCTTAAAGGGATCACCACTGCTTATGGGGTAACAATGGTGCCCAGTGGGGGAAGGTTTATGTGCCAGACGCATGGGCAAGAGTAAGGGGCTGTTCACACATCCATGTTGGGCAGTGAGGGAAGCAGAATTCTGAAACAAAAAGGCTCCTGCTCGTTCTCATGGATTCTGTGGCTTAGTCGGCCATAGAACCGGCAGTGTGTGACTACCACCATTGTCTCTGAGGCTAATCAGCAAGTATATTGGTGGCCATTCCAAAGCCGGTTACTTGGAATATGGAGAGGAATCCGAGGCAGAAGATCATCTCAAATGTCTCTCTCTGTGACAAGGACCAGATTGTGACGGCCAGACTAGTGGATCAATACTTGCCAAGTCTCCTGGAACATCAGGAAGGAACCAAAAGAAAAAGCCCGGAAAAGTGGACAAATCTCCAGGGCCCATCAGGGGTTGGAACTTGAAGGCGCAAATACTCACAAAACAAACCTTACAAGATCTTCTCATCTCTACCTATAAGTCAGTAATATGGTCCTGTATCTGTCTGGACAATTAATATCCAGGGTGGTAAATCTCTCATGCACTGGAGGACCTGGCCAAAGGGAAATGTGTCATACTTAATTTCCCCTGCGGGGGCACTGCAGGGAAATTGATCCCTTACTATGACGGATCACTGCAGGTGATGCCACCACTGAGACTTCCTATGATCTAGGACAGAGGTAGGGGACCTTCGGCTCACCAGCTTATGTGAAACTACAACTCCCAGCATGCTCCATTCACTTCTATGGGAATTTCAAGCACAGCAGAGCCAGTATGCATGCTGGGAGTTGTAGTTTTGCAACAGCTGGAGAGCCGTATGTTCCCTAGCCCTGATCTAGGGTTTATCATATCCCTTTTAAAGAAAGTTAGAAGTAGAAGACGTAAGTAAGACAATAAGTCGGAGCAGCTTGAGGACTGCGCCCCTCCCTCCTGACCACTCCCCCGTCAGGCAGTGTTGTCCTGGATATTATTCTTTCTTCCTTCACAGTCCCGTTCCTCATATCTAAATACAGGAATGTCTTTCTGGACCTTCATCTCTTATCCACTTTGAAGAGTCTCTCTTGCTCTGGAGGACTTGGCATTACACTGCCATTAAATTCAATGTAATACTTAATTTCTCCTGCGGGAGCACTGCAGGAAAATTGAACCCTTACTCGAGGAATCACCACAGCTGGTTCCGCCACTGAACACCCTATGATCTGATCAACTTTGTCAAAAGTGGACACCCCCTTAAGGAAAGTTAGTAGAGGAAGTAGCACAATAAGTCGGAGCAGCTCGGGGCCGGCGCCCCTCCCTCCTGACCACTCTCCTTGTCAGGCAGTGTCGTCCTGTTCCTAATTATATCTTCCCTCACAGTCTGTTTCTCACATCTAAATGAAAAATTCAGGACGTTTGTGACATTTTCTAAGCTTTCCCACTGTCAAGTCAACAGACAGAAGCAAATTTGCAAGTCAAGGTACATCATTACGCACAACGCCATTCAACACAACTGTGATGAGTCAGTGGGGGCTGCACATTCCCGGTGAATGAATCGTGTGCCGGAGTCAGAAAAGCTCTATTTATATTCTCATATAATGGAATTGTACTGGAAGCCGGCGAAATGGAGAATCTTTTATCTCCGGCGAGTAGGAATGTGATGCGTACACCATCGCCTTGATCTCGCCTGCCTGCATTGTATCTCACAGGAACATCGGTGGAAGAAAAGAAATTGTGGACGTCGAAGTCCAAGCAGGCCTGAAGCTTAAAGGGGCACTCCATCGAAAAGGAGTCACTGTGTTATGTGTAGAGCCTAAGGGGGCAAGTCTGTGGAGAGGCGACTATCAGTGATGTCACAGTACAGGGATAATACACACAGTGATGTCACAGTACAGGATAATACACACAGTGATGTCACAGTACAGGGATAATACACACAGTGATGTCACAGTACATGGATAATACACACAGTGATGTCACAGTACAGAGATAATACACACAGTGATGTCACAGTACAGGATAATACACACAGTGATGTCACAGTACAGGATAATACACACAGTGATGTCACAGTACAGGGATAATACACACAGTGATGTCACAGTACAGGGATAATACACACAGTAATGTCACAGTACAGAGATAATACACACAGTGATGTCACAGTACAGGGATAATACACACAGTGATGTCACAGTACAGGATAATACACACAGTGATGTCACAGTACAGGGATAATACACACAGTGATGTCACAGTACAGAGATAATACACAGTGATGTCACAGTACAGAGATAATACACACAGTGATGTCACAGTACAGGATAATACACACAGTGATGTCACAGTACAGAGATAATACACAGTGATGTCACAGTACAGAGATAATACACACAGTGATGTCACAGTACAGAGATAATACACACAGTAATGTCAGTCACAGTACAGAGATAATACACACAGTGATGTCACAGTACAGGATAATACACACAGTGATGTCACAGTACAGAGATAATACACACAGTGATGTCACAGTACAGGGATAATACACACAGTGATGTCACAGTACAGGATAATACACACAGTGATGTCACAGTACAGGGATAATACACACAGTGATGTCACAGTACAGGATAATGCACACAGTGATGTCACAGTACAGGATAATACACACAGTGATGTCACAGTACAGAGATAATACACAGTGATGTCACAGTACAGAGATAATACACACAGTGATGTCAGTCACAGTACAGAGATAATACACACAGTGATGTCACAGTACAGAGATAATACACACAGTGATGTCACAGTACAGAGATAATACACACAGTGATGTCACAGTACAGAGATAATACACACAGTGATGTCAGTCACAGTACAGAGATAATACACACAGTGATGTCACAGTACAGGATAATACACACAGTGATGTCACAGTACAGAGATAATACACACAGTGATGTCACAGTACAGGGATAATACACACAGTGATGTCACAGTACAGGATAATACACACAGTGATGTCACAGTACAGGGATAATACACACAGTGATGTCACAGTACAGGATAATGCACACAGTGATGTCACAGTACAGGATAATACACACAGTGATGTCACAGTACAGAGATAATACACACAGTGATGTCACAGTACAGGATAATACACACAGTGATGTCACAGTACAGGATAATACACACAGTGATGTCACAGTACAGGGATATACACACAGTGATGTCACAGTACAGGATAATGCACACAGTGATGTCACAGTACAGGATAATACACACAGTGATGTCACAGTACAGGGATAATACACACAGTGATGTCACAGTACAGGATAATACACACAGTGATGTCACAGTACAGGGATAATACACACAGTGATGTCACAGTACAGAGATAATACACACAGTGATGTCACAGTACAGGGATAATACACACAGTGATGTCACAGTACAGGGATATAGACTATATTATTCTACTGACTGAGCCACAATTTCTATTAGTTCAGTAGAACTAATAGCTGCAGTAATATTGTCCTGTCTTATATAATATATAATATATTGTATATAGCGCTGTCTCTTCTGTGCCAATATATTGTATACTTAACAATATACTGTATTTACTAAGCCTACAATATACTGGTCTATGGTGATATATCATACAGTTGCAGGGAAAGAAAAAGCTTGGCATGAGAAAAAACATATACCAAATATTTTTTATTATTATTATTATTATTATGATTGTGAATACATTATACATAAATAATCATTATCAACAAACAATATTTAACGTGATCTCCAAATGGTATAAATAACACTGGGGCAATAGTTCCTTTTAATTAACCATTAACAATCTGGGGTATAGTATGACTATATGGGGTCCGGATATATGTTAGTAAAGGCCATTCCCACTTTTGCAGCGACTCGCTATTTGCAGCCACCCCATGACGGGCCACCTCAGGTTGACGTTTCACCCACCCTATGGCGTCGGTCCTGAGTCTTCACTAACAACCTTGGCCTGTCTTGTCTCTTCCCAAAGAATGGCGTGCGGGAACTTACAAAACCTTGATGTGTACGCCATGTTTACAGAGACAGGAAGACGAGGACTTACACGAGATACTTGTTAGCCGCCTTACTGACGGGTGAAGTGGTCTCCTACATGGACTGTCAGTAATGAATAGGATGCCGCCATATAAGGCCTCATTAAATCCCCTATAGACGCCGGGTCTCTGCTAGCGAGGAGTCTTGTACTTCAGCGCGATCGTAGATTTAAGTGAATGCTTGAACAAATAGTAGGATTAGGGGCTGGCGACGGATCTTCACGCTGCGCTAATGAATTACAGGGCGAGGAAGATTTCACAGTAAATTTGCCAGAAATGTTTCCAGCGCATTTCCACTGAAATTAATTAGCCAGGAAAGAGGAAACGGGGTCAGGCGCGGCGTCTTGTGCCGGCGACACCTGATTATACACACCGCCAAATATAGCCGCAGATGAGGGAGGGGTATTTACATACCGCACTATATAGTGTATGTACAGTGCTGCCCTTCAAATGTCACATGTCAGGGGGTGACGTGTAGACAGCAGAGATCTGACAGCTGTATAGAGAGCCTGGGACGACGTTACATATCATATACGTGATATACTAGCGCAACGCCGTGACTTATTATCTGCAATAACGCTATAATGCTAAACCGTAAAAAAAAATATAGCTATTCCTTCTGATGGTCCCATACATGTGCATGCTGGGCTTGGCTGAGCATGCATGTGCTCATAATTGGGAAAGGGGATTGAGCTGCTGCCGTATACCTGCAGTCCATACATTCATGGGATAATGAAGATGAAGGGTCAGGTTGGCGCCTCCCAGTGCTCGTGAAGCCTGAAGCAGGGGCAAGTAGTGATTTGGGGAGGAAGCAGCCATACTTGGTACCTACAGGTATGCCGAGGTAAGAAGGGTATGTCCATAGGCATTCACTCATCAAGTGAATGGGACTGAGTTGTAATACCAAGCACAACCTATAGTCAAGGGTGGCGCTGTTTGAGGGGGGAAAAGGTAAATCTGGAGCAAATGATTGAGGATGATACCAGCTTTGGGATGACTGTGCCTGGCAGAGGGGGCGGTGCTGTTCGGCAGGGCCAAGGAATTTGCAAATTGCCCTCTAGGGGATCTCAGTAATGTAAAGATTATTACATTGATTTTGCTGCACCTTCAGATTGATAAACACGAGGATCCCCCTCCTCATTGGGGTGAGATGACTCGTAGTCAGGCCATAAGGGGGATATATATATATATATATATATATATATATATATATATATATATATATGGCTTTTCTTGTGGCTGGGATCACCCGGCGCTCTCTCTCAGGATACACGGTAAGCAGCACATGTAATATCTGGCAGCTTCGCCTGAAGACACATGTGTACACGGGAGAGGCAGAAAAATGTGAGCAGCGGAGCAAAGAGCATAATAAAGTATGTAACATGCATGAGGAATAACGGAGACCTAGAATATGAATATTTAATAGATGTGATATCGAAAACACCTGAACCCCTATATAATGCACATTACTACACATTACTGTACCGCCATATAGTGCACATTACTCCATATACTCCACATTACTCTACTGCCATATAATGCACATTACTCCATATACTCCACATTACTCTACTGCCATATAATGCACATTACTCCATATACTCCACATTACTCTACTGCCATATAATGCACATTACTCCATATACTCCACATTACTCTACTGCCATATAATGCACATTACTCCATACTGTACCACAAAGCCAACATACAGATATCACCAATATCCTTTAATATCGCCCTCACCATACATCATCTAGCCAAGGTAATACATATATCTACAACATCATGAAATATTGTTCAACTTAAGAACCTAGAAAACATCTCATTGATGTCTATGGGAGAGTGTTGTGGGCATGCTCTGTGTTATGTGTGGAGGGAGAAAAGCCGCGTCTTCCCCTTTATTTATTGGTAACTTCGGCATATTCTGTATATAGCTAGTATACTGTTATATATCGTTAAACTCAGGAACCTAGAAAACATCTCATTGATGTCTATGGGAGAGTGTTGCGGGCATGCTCTGTGATAAGTGCAGAGGAGACTGCCCAGGGATAGGGGGGTGGCGGAGAACCCCCATTACTTATTGTTAGTGATCATGTGATCTGCTGCCATTTTATATATAGGAGAGCTTTTATTGTAATCATTTTATCATATATTTTATTATAATATTCCACAACTTGGAATGGAAATCTATGTATAACATAAACTGTGTCCTGCTCATAGCGTGTCCTCTGTATACGCTGTATACCTCCATATAGGTGCATATAATAACTATTACATAATATCTCATTTCTCTACAGGTTCAATGTGGACTCGCGGAGCTGCAATATATCAAAACACGTAAGTCCTTCACTCATTACTGCTAATTGGTTTTTTGCTTAGTCGTCCATCATTTTATAATGTGCAGCTGTCACCCCCGGCCCTGCATGCAGATATATACTGATATGTACAGGTATACAGGGAAGTGTACATACATATACTAGTGTATACAGATATATACTGATGTGTACAGGTATACAGGGAAGTGTACATATATATACTAGTGTGTACAGATATATACTGATAGGTACAGGTATACAGGGAAGTGTATATACATATACTAGTGTGTACAGATATATACTGATAGGTACAGGTATACAGGGAAGTGTACATACATATACTAGTGTATACAGATATATACTGATGTGTACAGGTATACAGGGAAGTGTACATACATATACTAGTGTGTACAGATATATACTGATATGTACAGGTATACAGGGAAGTGTACATACATATACTAGTGTATACAGATATATATACTGATAGGTACAGGTATACAGGGAAGTGTATATACATATACTAGTGTGTACAGATATATACTGATAGGTACAGGTATACAGGGAAGTCTACATATATATACTAGTGTGTATAGATATATACTGATATGTACAAGTATACAGGGAAGTCTACATATACTGTGTATACTAGTGTGTACAGATATATATTTATACTAATGTATATATATAAACAGTGAATCGTACAGGTATATACTGATGTGTACAGCTATACCACAGGTGTCATTGTGACCATTAACCCTTGTTTTTTGCAATTTCTTTCTTTGCATCACTTAAATTGGAACTACAGAAGGTATATATCTATTTTCTAAAAAGTCTAATTATTAACAGATTTACATGAATATTCCATATCTATCTATCTATCTATCTATCTATCTATCCATCTCCTATCTATCTATCTATCTATCTATCTATCTATCTATCTATCTATCTCCTATTTATCTATCTATCTATCTATCTATCTCCTATCTATCAATCTATCGCCTATCTATCTATCTATCTATCTATCTATCTATCTATCTATCTCCTATTTATCTATCTATCTATCTATCTATCTATCTATCTATCTATCTATCTATCCATCTCCTATCTATCTATCTATCTATCTATCTATCAATCTATCGCCTATCTATCTATCTATCTATCTATCTCCTATCTATCTATCTATCTATCTATCTCCTATCTATCTATTTATCTATCTATCTATCTATCTCCTATTTATCTATCTACCTATCTATCTATCTATCTATCTATCTATCTATCTATCCATCTCCTATCTATCTATCTATCTATCTATCTATCTATCTATCTATCTCCTATTTATCTATCTATCTATCTATCTATCTATCTCCTATCTATCTATCTATCTATCTATCTATCTATCTATCTATTTATCTATCTATCAATCTATCATCTATCTATCTATCTATCTCCTATCTATCTATCTATCTATCTATCTATCTATCTATCTATCTCCTATCTATCTATTTATCTATCTATCAATCTATCTCCTATCTATCTATCTATCTATCTATCTATCTATCTCCTATCTATCTATCTATCTATCTATCTATCTATCTATCTGTGGTTAGCACTGCAGCCTTGCAGCGCTGGAGTCCTAGGTTCAAATCCTGCCAAGGGCTACATCTGCAAGGAGTCTGTATGTTCTCCCCGTGTTTGCATGGGTTTCTTCCAGGTACTCCGGTTTCCTCTCACACACCAAAGACATCCTGATAGGGAATGTAGATTGTGAGCCCTATATGGGTCAGTGACTGACAATGTCTGTATAGCGCTGCGGAATATGATGGCGCTATACAAGTAAGCCTAATAATATCTATGATAATGAGTGAGATTAGAGTAGACCTCCTCCTCCCTCCTAGTACCCGTATAATCTATAATACCGCACACAGTCTCGTTGGGTTCTATCACAACCTATAATATGATTATCTCGCTATTATATTGTCTTCTTGAGGTTTCTCCGGGTGGATAGTGAGGCGGGGTAGTGGATTAATGTATTATTTAAGCACACTTGTTCCGGAGACACCTTCAAGGCTCTCAAGGACATTTCTTGTTTCGTGCTGGGGGAGCGGGTGGGTGGGCTTGGCATAGAGAAGCGAGGATGCGATACAAGTTGTGGGGAGAGGGCTATTCCATAATGATTGCTGGCTATATATAGAGCTCGTCCAGATCCTGCTCCAGCTGTAATAAAGAATCTGTAGCTGGAGGATAGACCGACTGAGACGAATAGTGCTCACCATCCAGGTTATATAATACGACTCCACAAGACTCCTAATAATGGCCGCTAACCTTTGGCAACACAACATCTCCCAGCAAACCCACCCTCTCCCCAAATCTCTAACACCCTGTTATTAATAAGGGTTGGGGGCTCTGCTGTCAAAACATTTCAGGGCACAGACTGACTACAAAGACCATCTTTCACTCTGGAGGACCCGACACATCCTCCATTACATGGTCAGGTCATTGATTTCAATATACGAAGTGTAATGCTTCATTTTACCAGTTTTCTTCACAGATTAGAGCCAATTGCTGGTGGTGACCCTGTCATTGGCACATGGACAGTAGACAACCCCTTTAAAGGGGGGACTTGTTTGACGTCCTGTCCTAAGGATAGGTCCGCAATTGAAGATCCTTGGGGGTTCAAAACTGGACCCCTACGGGTTAGTTATTTGAAGTGGCAGCAGTGCATCCTGTCTATCACAGGTCAGGTGATATCACATTCATTGGTCACACGACATGAATTAAATGAATGGGTTAAGTTGTAATACCAAACACAGCCACAATACAATGTATGGCGCTGTGCTTGGTAACTAGTCAATAGACTTGCCTGAATGCTGCAGTCCCTTCCAACAACTGACCAACTGGGCCAGGGTGTCAGACCCCTGCTAATCTTTAAGTGATGACCCGTCCGAAGGATCGGTCATCAATTATAAAACCTGGAAATTCTCTTTAAATGCATCACATGCATTAGATTTAGTTGCATCTGAATTAAAGGGGTTGCGCCATTACAGATACCTTTCTCGTATCTACAGGACTGGGGCTAAGTGTCAGATTGCTGGGGGTCCAACCAGTGAGACCACCAGAGGTCAGGAGAACAGGGGTCTGGAGAACAGGGGTGTGGAGAACAGGGTCAGGAGAACAGGGGTCAGGAGAACAGGGGTCAGGAGAACAGAGGTGTGGAGAGCAGGCGTCAGGAGAACAGGGATCAGGAGAACACGGGTCTGGAGAACAGAGGTGTGGAGAACAGGGGTCTGGAGAACAGGCATCAGGAGAACAGGGGTCAGGAGAAGAGAGGTGTGGAGAACAGGGGTCAGGAGAACAGGTGTCAGGACAACAGGGATCAGGAGAACACGGGTCAGGAGAACAGGGGTGTGGAGAACAGAGGTGTGGAGAACAAGTGTCAGGAGAACAGGGGTCAGGAGAACAGGGGTCAGGAGAAGAGAGGTGTGGAGAACAGGGGTCAGGAGAACAGGTGTCAGGACAACAGGGATCAGGAGAACACGGGTCAGGAGAACAGGGGTGTGGAGAACAGAGGTGTGGAGAACAGGTGTCAGGAGAATAGTGGTCAGGAGAACAGGGGTCAGGAGAACAGGGGTCAGGAGAACAGGGGTCAGGAGAACAGGCGTCAGGAGAATAGGGGTCAGAAGAACAGAGGTCTGGAGAACCGGGGTCTGGAGAACAAGGGTCTGGAGAATAGGGGTCTGGAGAACAGGCGTCAGGAGAACAGGGGTCAGGAGAACAGGGGTCAGAAGAACAGGGGTCAGTAGAACAGGGGTCAGGAGAACAGGGGTGTGGAGAACAGGGGTCTGGAGAACAGGGGTCAGGAGAACAGAGGTGTGGAAAACAGGTGTCAGGAGAACAGGGGTCTGGAGAACAGGTGTCAGGAGAACAGTAGTCAGGAGAACAGGGGTCAGGAGAACAGGAGTCCGGAGAACAGGGGTCAGGAGAACAGGGCTCAGGAGAACAGGGGTCAGGAGAACAGGAGTCTGGAGAACAGTGATCTGGAGGTCCCTCCTGTATATGAAGAACCAGTGTAATTGCTTGGCCAAGGCTCCTTTTACTTCTATGGAGCTGCTGCAGATTGCTATGGAAGTCAATACAGTGCCGACCTCACACATCATTCATGAGTATTTAGTAGGTCTTTAGGGCCCCCATTCTTCTCATTGCTGAGGGTCCCAACGGCCGGACCACCAGCGATCTGACACGTAACCCCTCTTCTGCGTCTTTAATGTCACAATCCCTTTAATTTTTGGCAGAATTGTAGTGCATTCTACCAGGGGGTCCTCGAGGCGCCAGCTCTCCCACTCACTTAGAATAAAAGGCGATTTTACTGCCAGCAACTAAATAATTCTTAATTTGGCTGAGAAGAAACAGAAATCAATATTTGCATAACCCCGCCCACTTTTGCGCTAATTTATTCCGTTAACGAGTCGCTTCCTCGGGGGCATTTAATTCTTATTTGAAAATAAAAAATCAGAAGTATTCATCACAATCAGCGGGGCGACCGCCCACCACCCGGCCCTCCAGCCGTTCCTATCTGCTGCCTCCTGACTCGGGAAACAAAATGTTTTCATGCTAGGAAGCGCCGGAGCCGCTCGGAGTAAATCAGGATCTTTGAAACATCACAGCCTGCGCAAATTTATTTGCATTAGCTGTAATTTTAGGTTTTCTATTTCTGGCCTGTCTGCAGCGGCGGAGATTATTCATGTTAAAACTAATTGTTCTCAGCTGACTGCTCGCCTATTTACATAAGGGAACCTTCCTCATTTACATGCAAAACGCAGCCCTCAAAATGGATGACACATGGCCGGCCTACTTAAAGGGAATGTGTCCACAGAGAATGACCTGTGGTTGCCTCAAGTTTTTACCATAGATATATTTTTCAAGAATTTTTCATGTTTTTTTTCCTTCTAATTTTCCATTATTTGTAAATATTCCTGAATTTCACAATCATAATAGTTGGACACTTCCTGCTCTGTAGAGATCACTGCTCAGCAGTCATCTCATTATCATCACAGTGATAGGTAACAGATAGATAGATAGATAGATAGATAGATAGATAGATAGATAGATAGATAGATAGATAGATTGGAGATAGATAGATAGATAGATAGATAGATAGATAGATAGGAGATAGATAGATAGATAGATAGATAGATAGATAGATAGATAGATGATAGATAGATAGATAGATAGATAGATAGATGATAGATAGATAGATAGATAGATAGATAGATAGATAGATGATAGATAGATAGATAGATAGATAGATAGATAGATAGATAGGAGATAGATAGATAGATAGATAGATAGATAGATAGATAGATAGATAGGAGATAGAGAGATAGAGAGATAGATAGATAGATAGATAGATAGATAGATAGATAGATAGATAGAGTCCTATGAGAAAGTTTGGGCACCCCTATTAATCTTAATCATTTTTAGTTCTAAATATTTTGGTATTTGCTACAGCCATTTCAGTTTGATATATCTAATAACTGATGGACACAGTAATATTTCAGGATTGAAATGAGGTTTATTGTACTAACAGAAAATGTGCAATATGCATTAAACCAAAATTTGACCGGTGCAAAAGTATGGGCACCTCAACAGAAAAGTGACATTAATATTTAGTAGATCCTCCTTTTGCAAAGATAACAGCCTCTAGTCGCTTCCTGTAGCTTTTAATCAGTTCCTGGATCCTGGATAAAGGTATTTTGGACAAACAATTCAAGTTCAGTTAAGTTTGATGGTCGCCGAGCATGGACAGCCCGCTTCAAATCATCCCACAGATGTTCAATGATATTCAGGTCTGGGGACTGGGATGGCCATTCCAGAACATTGTAATTGTTCCTCTGCATGAATGCCTGAGGATTTGGAGCGGTGTTTTGGATCATTGTCTTGCTGAAATATCCATCCCCAGCGTAACTTCAACTTCGTCACTGATTCTTGAACATTATTCTCAAGAATCAGCTGATACTGAGTGGAATCCATGCGACCCTCAACTTTAACAAGATTCCCGATGCCGGCATTGGCCACACAGCCCCAAAGCATGAAGGAACCTCCACCAAATTTTACAGTGGGTAGCATGTGTTTTTCTTGGAATGCTGTTTCTTTTTGGACGCCATGCATAACGCCTTTTTTTATAACCAAACAACTCAATTTTTGTTTCCAAAATGAAGCTGCCTTGTCCAAATGTGCTTTTTCATACCTCAGGCAACTCTATTTGTGGCGTACGTGCAGAAACGGCTTCTTTCTCATCACTCTCCCATACAGCTTCTATTTGTGCAAAGTGCGCTGTATAGTTGACCGATGCACAGTGACACCATCTGCAGCAAGATGATGCTGCAGCTCTTTGGAGGTGGTCTGTGGATTGTCCTTGACTGTTCTCACAATTCTTCTTCTCTGCCTTTCTGATATTTTTCTTGGCCTGCCACTTCTGGGCTTAACAAGAACTGTCCCTGTGGTCTTCCATTTCCTTACTATGTTCCTCACAGTGGAAACTGACAGGTTAAATCTCTGAGACAACGTTTTGTATCCTTCCCCTGAACAACTATGTTGAACAATCTTTGTTTTCAGATCATTTGAGAGCGGGCTGTCCATGTTCGGCGACCATCAAACTTAACTGAACTTGAATTGTTTTGTAGAAAGAAATGGTCCAAAATCCCTTCATCCAGGATCCAGGAACTGATTAAAAGCTACAGGAAGCGACTAGAGGCTGTTATCTTTGCAAAAGGAGGATCTACTAAATATTAATGTCACTTTTCTGTTGAGGTGCCCATATTTTTGCATCGGTCAAATTTTGGTTTAATGCATATTGCGCATTTTCTGTTAGTACAATAAACCTCATTTCAATCCTGAAATATTACTGTGTCCATCAGTTATTAGATATATCAAACTGAAATGGCTGCTGCAAACACCAAAATATTTAGAACTAAAAATGATTAAGATTAATAGGGGTGCCCAAACTTTTTCATAGGACTGTAGATAGATAGGAGATAGATAGATAGATAGATAGATAGATAGATAGATAGGAGATAGATAGATAGATAGATAGATAGATAGATAGATAGGAGATAGATAGATAGATAGATAGATAGATAGATAGATAGATAGATAGATAGGAGAGAGATAGATAGATAGATAGATAGATAGGAGATAGATAGTAGATAGATAGATAGATAGATAGATAGATAGATAGATAGGAGATAGATAGATAGATAGATAGATAGATAGATAGGAGATAGATAGATAGATAGATAGATAGGAGATAGATAGATAGATAGATAGATAGATAGATAGATAGATAGATAGATAATACAATACAGGTGATAGAGGTCATAGAGGTCAGTGAGTTATCTCCTATGGTCCATGTGACTGCTGTAAACCATATCTCTCAATAAAATTAACAACGGCTCAAGAAAAATGGCTGCCCCATAATCAGTCCCAAAAAATATAATATAAGAAACCTACAATTTTAAAATAAAAAATGTTTTTGAAAAAAAAGAATATTTTTGAGTTTCAGGTATAATTAATAAGAAAGAAATTGGGTGATACATTCCCTTTAAAGTGTATTTGACCCCTAATAATACCTTCATACACAATAAGGCCTCATGTCCTGGCTGTATTTTGCCCTGTAACTTGTATGGTGTAATAATACATAAATTGGGGCTGGGGATTGGGGACTCCTGGTATCCCGGTTATGACTCTATCTGCTTGTCCTTCAGGACTTCCTTGGTCAGGCCTTCTGCACACTTGGAGAAGTTATTGGGTCACAAAGAAGCAAACTGGAGAAGCCTCTCACGTGAGTAACAACAAAACACAACCCAAGAACGGTGTATTATTTTCGGGTCAGGACCAAGAGGCCGGTATCATGCACCTCTCCATGTGGTCACCATTGGTCACTGACTGATAGGTTACATAGTCAGTAGGGTAGCATACAAGCCAGAAGCCCCGCCCTTCCTGCCCTTCATGGGACGGCCTTGCTAAGTGAACCACATGTAAAAAAAATTTGCATGAAAAGCAGTGGTTGAGACAATTTTTTGAGATATTGATAGGGTGAAGGGCTTTGTAATATGCTGCCATATGGCGGTCAAATGTTGTTAAAGGGGTCTTCCTATTATTAGCGTTTATCACTTATGCACAGGATAGGTGAAAACTTTCTGATCACTGGGGGTCCGACTTGTGAGATGTCACAAGGATGGGGTGTCTGAGTCCCTGGGTCAAGGACTGACCACCGCTCTGTTCACTTCTAAGGGTTAACATAGCCATGTGCTCAGCAGTCTATAAATAGTTACCAAATGGTGGTCACATATGTCCACTATGGCGGTCACACATGTCCACTATGGTGGTCACATATGTCCACTATGGCGGTCACACATGTCCACTATGGTGGTCACATATGTCCACTATGGTAGTCACATATGTCCACTATGGCAGTCACACACTATGGCAATCACACATGTCCACTATGGCAACCACACATGTCCACTATGGCGGTCAAACATGTCCACTATGGCGGTCACATATGTCCACTATGGCAGTCATACATGTCCATTATGGCGGTCACACATGTTCACTATGGCAGTCACATATGTCCACTATGGCGGTCACACATGTCCACTATGGCAGTCACATATGTCCACTATGGTAGTCAAAAATGTTCACTATGGCAGTCACACATGTCCACTATGGCGGTCACACATGTCCACTATGGCGGTCACATATGTCCACTATGGCGGTCACACATGTCCACTATGGCGGTCACACATGTCCAATAGTGCTCCATTCATATACGCAGTCGCCCCGATCTATCCCCTTAACCCCATAGATGGCTACACCACTGGGGCATTTCTATGGTTGCGGGGAGGTTAGTGGGGCATTTGCCGCCGATACTTTATCTTGGTGGGGTATTTAGACACATAACTAAAGCAGTGAGCTCAATTTTTGCCCCAGGTGAAGGAAGGCCTCGCTGAACCTGTGATATCCCACTATGGATCATGGCGGCGGAAATTGTTTGTTTTCCACGGGGCCTAATTTTGGGATTGGTAGAAATACATTATTTTACAAAGGGGAAATGGATCTAGTGATAAAAACTGCTCCGGACAAAGCAATCGAATGATTCTTTGTTCCATCTGTTTCTATGGCCACCAAACACAATCATCGGGTGAACCTGTAGTCGCTGTTAGAAGCGCAGGACGCATTGTGTAACATAATGTCAGCGCTGTAATTGTATTTCCCTTCTCGCGGCAATGAGCAGCGCTGGACACAGAGCGACACAGCTCATAATATATGTCTTCTTAAAGGGGAATCAAACTCAAATAGGTTTCCGTCCAGGAGTTGCACAGAAATAGAACAATCATCGAATCTCCATTCATGTCAATGGAACTGAGCTGCAATACCACACATGACCTGTGGACAGGGGTAGCGCCATTGCTAGGAATTCATTTGCATATTGATAAAAACAGCAATATCTCAGCAAAGGAGACAATGATTCATGAGGGTAAAGCACCATTTGATTCAGGTGACCCTAACCTATCTATCTGCAGGGCGGGGGTGATATGCTGGGTCTGCTGACAGTAACCTATCTATCTGCGCGGCTGGGGTGATATGCTGGTTCTGGTGACACTAACCTATCTATCTGCAGGGCTGGGGTGATATGCTGGGTCTGGTGACAGTAACCTATCTATCTCCAGGGCTGGGGTGATATGCTGGTTCTGGTGACAATAACCTATCTGCAGGGCTGGGGTGATATGCTGGTTCTGGTGACAGTAACCTATCTATCTGTGGGGCTGGGGTGATATGCTGGGTTCTGGTGACAGTAACCTATCTATCTGCAGGGCTGGGGTGATATGCTGGGTCTGGTGACACTAACCTATCTATCTGTGGGGCTGGGGTGATATGCTGGGTCTGGTGACAGTAACCTATCTATCTGCAGGGCTGGGGTGATATGCTGGTTCTGGTGACAATAACCTATCTGCAGGGCTGGGGTGATATGCTGGTTCTGGTGACAGTAACCTATCTATCTGTGGGGCTGGGGTGATATGCTGGGTTCTGGTGACAGTAACCTATCTATCTGCAGGGCTGGGGTGATATGCTGGGTCTGGTGACAGTAACCTATCTATCTCCAGGGCTGGGGTGATATGCTGGTTCTGGTGACAATAACCTATCTGCAGGGCTGGGGTGATATGCTGGTTCTGGTGACAGTAACCTATCTATCTGTGGGGCTGGGGTGATATGCTGGGTTCTGGTGACAGTAACCTATCTATCTGCAGGGCTGGGGTGATATGCTGGGTCTGGTGACACTAACCTATCTATCTGTGGGGCTGGGGTGATATGCTGGGTCTGGTGACAGTAACCTATCTATCTGCAGGGCTGGGGTGATATGCTGATTCTGGTGACACTAACCTATCTATCTGCAGGGCTGGGGTGATATGCTGGTTCTGGTGACAGTAACCTATCTATCTGCAGGGCTGGGGTGATATGCTGGTTCTGGTGACAACCTATCTATCTGCAGGGTTGGGGTGATATGCTGGTTCTGGTGACAACCTATCTATCTGCAGGGCTGCGGTGATATGCTGGTTCTGGTGACAGTAACCTATCTATCTGCAGGGCTGGGGTGATATGCTGGTTCTGGTGACAATAACCTATCTATCTGCACGGCTGGGGTGATATGCTGGTTCTGGTGACACTAGCCTATCTATCTGCAGGATTGGGGTGATATGCTGTTCTGGTGACACTAACCTATCTATCTCCAGGGCGGGGGTGATATGCTGGGTCTGCTGACAGTAACCTATCTATCTGCAGGGCTGGGGTGATATGCTGGGTCTGCTGACAGTAATCTATCTATCTGCGCGGCTGGGGTAATATGCTGGGTCTGGGGACACTAACCTATCTATCTGCAGGACTGGGGTGATATGCTGGTTCTGGTGACAGTAACCTATCTATCTGCAGGGCTGGGGTGATATGCTGGTTCTGGTGACAATAACCTATCTGCAGGGCTGGGGTGATATGCTGGTTCTGGTGACAGTAACCTATCTATCTGTGGGGCTGGGGTGATATGCTGGGTTCTGGTGACAGTAACCTATCTATCTGCAGGGCTGGGGTGATATGCTGGGTCTGGTGACACTAACCTATCTATCTGTGGGGCTGGGGTGATATGCTGGGTCTGGTGACAGTAACCTATCTATCTGTGGGGCTGGGGTGATATGCTGGGTTCTGGTGACAGTAACCTATCTATCTGCAGGGCTGGGGTGATATGCTGGGTCTGGTGACACTAACCTATCTATCTGTGGGGCTGGGGTGATATGCTGGTTCTGGTGACACTAACCTATCTATCTGCAGGGCTGGGGTGATATGCTGGTTCTGGTGACAACCTATCTATCTGCAGGGTTGGGGTGATATGCTGGTTCTGGTGACAGTAACCTATCTATCTGCAGGGCTGGGGTGATATGCTGGTTCTGGTGACAGTAACCTATCTATCTGCAGGGCTGGGGTGATATGCTGGTTCTGGTGACAACCTATCTATCTGCAGGGTTGGGGTGATATGCTGGTTCTGGTGACAACCTATCTATCTGCAGGGCTGCGGTGATATGCTGGTTCTGGTGACAGTAACCTATCTATCTGCAGGGCTGGGGTGATATGCTGGTTCTGGTGACAATAACCTATCTATCTGCACGGCTGGGGTGATATGCTGGTTCTGGTGACACTAGCCTATCTATCTGCAGGGCTGGGGTGATATGCTGGTTCTGGTGACAGTAACCTATCTATCTCCAGGGCGGGGGTAATATGCTGGTTCTGGTGACAGTAACCTATCTATCTGCAGGACTGGGGTGATATGCTGGGTCTGCTGACAGTAACCTATCTATCTGCAGGGCTGGGGTGATATGCTGGGTCTGCTGACAGTAACCTATCTATCTGCGCGGCTGGGGTAATATGCTGGGTCTGGGGACACTAACCTATCTATCTGCAGGACTGGGGTGATATGCTGGTTCTGGTGACACTAACCTATCTATCTGCAGGGCTGGGGTGATATGCTGGTTCTGGTAACAGTAACCTATCTATCTGCAGGACTGGGGTGATATGCTGGGTCTGCTGACAGTAACCTATCTATCTTCAGGGCTGGGGTGATATGCTGGGTCTGCTGACAGTAATCTATCTATCTGCGCGGCTGGGGTAATATGCTGGGTCTGGGAACACTAACCTATCTATCTGCAGGACTGGGGTGATATGCTGGTTCTGGTGACACTAACCTATCTATCTGCAGGGCTGGGGTGATATGCTGGTTCTGGTGACAGTAACCTATCTATCTGCAGGGCTGGGGTGATATGCTGGATCTGGTGACAGTAACCTATCTATCTGCAGGGCTGGGGTGATATGCTGGTTCTGGTGACAGTAACCTATCTATCTGCAGGGCTGGGGTGATATGCTGGTTCTGGTGACAGTAACCTATCTATCTGCAGGGCTGGGGTGATATGCTGGTTCTGGTGACACTCCCTTTAACAGCAGTGGTGTATAATGAACCAATTTTCACATGTAAATTAGATATTAAATTTTAGCAAAACACTTACATCATCAAAACACCAGGCAATTTTTTTATTTATTTATTTTTTTTAATCTGTATTTTATTACCACATGAAAAGAAATCCCCCCGTTCCGCGCAGTCGCCTCTTCCATGGTTTCAGAACAAACGTGGATTTTTTTCAATAATTAGATTCATTTCAATCTAAATAGTGAAACTCACAACGAATCAGATTCACCTCCAGCTGGAGAGAATCACTTAGCGGCTGGAATTATCAGCGCCGATGAGACGAGCCCCGAACGCTCTACACGTCTATCCTTTAATTATTCATTAATTGGAATCAGCTCGTTACCTAAGGGAGAATTAGACCTGTCATGGGCGTGCAGACTAGCACCGTGGTACCCATACAGGCAAGATGTCAGCCGCTAACACCATGACGGGTCTTCGGGAACATTTGTCCGCACAACAGGTCCCTATCTCCGCTCGGTGGGAATGACGGAACGTCTTTTCGCCATCTGTGCTCATGTTTTTGAAATGTGAATAACACGATAAATATCAAAAATAGTCGCCAAGAAATCCAAATGGGTCAACTGTAGTGTCATATGTGGGAAGTTATAGTTCGGGAGACTAATTGGAATGGGGGTGACCATGGTAAAAATCAAACTGGACACCAAGGAACTGGACCAGCATATCACCCCAGTCCTGCAGATAGATAGGTTACTGTCACCAGAACCAGCATATCACCCCAGTCCTGCAGATAGATAGGTTACTGTCACCAGACCCAGCATATCACCCCAGCCGTGCAGATAGATAGGTTACTGTCACCAGAACCAGCATATCACCCCAGCCCTGCAGATAGATAGGTTACTGTCACCAGAACCAGCATATCACCCCAGCCCTGCAGATAGATAGGTTACTGTCACCAGAACCAGCATATCACCCCAGCCCTGCAGATAGATAGGTTAGTGTCACCAGAACCAGCATATCACCCCAGCCCCCTGCAGATAGATAGGTTACTGTCACCAGAACCAGCATATCACCCCAGCCCTGCAGATAGATAGGTTACTGTCACCAGAACCAGCATATCACCCCAGCCCTGCAGATAGATAGGTTAGTGTCACCAGAACCAGTATATCACCCCAGTCCTGCAGATAGATAGGTTACTGTCACCAGAACCAGCATATCACCCCAGTCCTGCAGATAGATAGGTTAGTGTCACCAGACCCCAGCATATCACCCCAGCCCTGCAGATAGATAGGTTAGTGTCACCAGAACCAGCATATCACCCCAGTCCTGCAGATAGATAGGTTACTATCACCAGAACCAGCATATCACCCCAGCCCTGCAGATAGATAGGTTACTATCACCAGAACCAGTATATCACCCCCTCCCCTTCCCCAGCAACTACTGCACCCAAAAACTTCGACCATTTTAATTTTTGCAATTTTCCAGTAGCTGTTGCATTCTCCCCCCCCCCCCCCCCCTCGGCTTATACTCGAGTCAATAAGTTTTCCCAGTTTTTGTGGTAAAATTAGGGGCCTCGGCTTATATTCGGGTCGGCTTATACTTGAGTATATACGGTATATAAATCTCTAGATGAGACGTGTCCTCTTCCATAGCAATGTTACCCTTTTCCACTGCTGCAGACATTTCGGTGCTATATACTTGTAGTCCATATGAATGATCTGTGTGAGATATAATGTATATGCATGTGATATATGTGTAGCCGGGATTGTAGGTGCGGAGGGTAAAGGAGTTCATTGGTTGTCATAGATACAGATTTACATGACAAGATAATATATGTATCCGTGTGTTACAGGCAGATTGTATCTGATATCTACAGACAACGGGGACTGACTTAGTTCATACCTAACCTATTTCTACAGCAAGTGCAAAAGTTTTAGGCAGGCGTGAAAAACCAGCTGTGCAGTAGGAATGCTTTCAGAAATAGAAGGGTTAATAGATTTGCCAATGGCTGATCTCCTGGGATTTTTTTTTTTTGGAGGGGGACGCCCCGCCGTCTGCTTATTTTCAGGAATTGTGTCAAATATTATAGATAAAAGAATGAATCACTTTCTGCAGTTCGGGATGTTAACGTGTTCTCTTAACCAATGGCGGCTATGACAAAGGCCTCCTGACTCACCTCCATTTTCCTGCTCTCATTGTGACGGTAAAAAAGCAAAAAAAATAAAAAAAATTGGCAGTGAGTAATACGATGGCATTGACGGCTATGTTATATAAATGTGATACAGCAGATATGGGCTTATAATGTATCATCATCGCTATGAATAGACGGGATATAGCTTATGTGCTAGTGCTGGGGAACATGCTGTCCAGATTTATTAGGATCTTGCCTCCTCCTCCCCTCCCCTCTCCATAGATTTCTATTGTACAGATTTATTAGGATCTCACATCCTCCTCCCCCTCCCCTCTCCGTAGATTTCTATTGTACAGATTAATTAGGATCTTGTCTCCTCCTCCTCCCCCTTTCCATAGATTTCTATTGTCCAGATTTATTAGGATCTTGCCTCCTCCTCCCCTCCCCTCTCCATAGATTTCTATTGTACAGATTTATTAGGATCTCACATCCTCCTCCCCCTCCCCTCTCCGTAGATTTCTATTGTACAGATTTATTAGGATCTTGTCTCCTCCTCCTCCCCCTTTCCATAGATTTCTATTGTACAGATTTATTAGGATCTCGCCTCCTCCTCCCCCTCACTTCTGCATAGATTTCTATTGTACAGATTTATTAGGATCTCGCCTCCTCCTCCCCCTCCGTTCTCCATAGATTTGTATTGTACAGATTTTTAGGATCTTGTCTCCTCCTCCTCCCCCTCTCCATAGATTTCTATTATACAGATTTATGAGAATCTCACCTCCTTCTCCCCCTCCCTTCTCCATAGATTTATATTGTACAGATTTATTAGGATCTCGCCTCCTCGTCCCCCTCCCCTCTCCATAGATTTCTATTGTATAGATTTATTAGGATCTTGCCTCCTCCTCCCCTCCCCTCTCCATAGATTTCTATTGTACAGATTTATTAAGATCTCACCTCCTCCTCCCCTCCCCTCTCCATAGATTTCTATTGTACAGATTTAATAGGATCTCGCCTCCTCCTCCCCCTCCCTTCTCCATAGATTTCTATTGTACAGATTTAATAGGATCTCGCCTCCTCCTCCCCTCTCTATAGATATCTATTGTAAGGATTTAATCAAACACAGAAGGAGGCAAATAAGTGGCGACATGGGCACTTTTCTTTAATAAAGTCTATTACAAGGTTTGTCATCTTCACCTGACTATGGATTTATAGAAGAAATAACTGAAAGTTGAGTTACATTGGGTTTAGTTGTCAGGTGTCTTCTGAGTCCTACTCCCTGAGACATGTCTAACCTTACTATACCTGGGGCAATGACTTAGATGGCTAGCCCTAAATCTGTATCTTAGTACCCTGATGCAGTGAGAGTAACACGTGCCTGTCCGTACTTATCCCAACAATATATTTGTATGGACATGTTTGTCGAGGCCGATGAGAAATTGGCAGATTTTCCCAAATTCTGACCAAAAACTGAACAAAACGGAGTTGTTTTGTGTCTAAATTGCGGATCTGTATCTACCAGGGCATCCTGCGCCTATAATCGACAATGATAAACTGTAACCTATGAGGAAAAAGCAGCATCAAGTGGTCAATTCTACTGCAGCACCCCCACAGGAGAAATGAAGTATTACATGCTCACTATAGAAATGAATGGAATGTATGGACGTCTGAGGTCCTCCAGACTTGAAGACGCTCTTTGTAGCTGTTCCCTACTCATATAATAACAGGGTACAAGATAAGGGGTTAAACAACACTAGACGACCCCTTTAGTCCCCCCCGCCCCCACCATTGCTATTGCTATAGTACCCTGCAGCCTGCCGCACGATTCGGTTTTCGGTTGTTTCACCATCCCCTCCCCATTAATTACAGAGTCTTGAATTCCTGGGAAATAGATACAGTCCTAATAGTAACATCAAGCTATTGTGTGTTCCTGCGCCCACTGCGTGGCTTAATTAGATGTGGGGGGTAGGGGAGCTTCTAATTCAACGCCTCGGTGTTGTCAGGTAAAATCATTTCCTTTCTACCAAGCGTCGTGTATCCTTCATTTTCCTCGCCTGCTGTTAACTCTCTTCTACATTTACATGCCTCTGCATGCATCCCAGGGGCTTTATTTGTTCCGGTTGTTCTCTCTAGATTTCGTTTTTGCCGTATAGGTAATAGCGTTTGGGAGCGAAAATTCTCTGAAAAAAACACATAAGGGACGCTGATATTTCTCAGCAGCTTTAATTAATATGCATAAAAACTGTGGATTAGGAAAAAATGGTGGTATCGTTGTAGAACTAGCGCCCCTCTTGTCTATGGCCGAGTCTGGTATTGCAGGTTAGTTTTAATTAATATACATATAAACTGTGGATTAGGAAAACATAGCAGAATATTTGTAGACATAGCGCCCCTCTTGTGTAGCACAGGTTCAGACCACATATAAGGTTTGTTTGTAGTCTGTAACCAGCTCAACAGCAGCGAATTTTAGATGTGTCTGGATTGATCAAGGCAGACTATATGGCGAATCCCATTACTGATCTTGCCACAATTAAATCTCCCCCATTGAACTAGCCCGACTGCAGACAGTGAGCAAAAAATAAAAAAAAAATCAACTTTTTTTTTTTCTGCAGCTTTGGATGTGAATGGAGCATACCATAATATCAATAAAGGATCTTTAGATTTATTTCACAGCATACAAACTGCCAAATAACGTTGTTGTCCACAATCTCTATACAGAATTATCTGACAATTGAAATTTCGGTCCGAGGAGTCGAACGCAGACAAACCCGGGCTGAATTCCTTTTTCCATTACCATTCTTTCTGTCACAAGTGTGAATGCCTCGTAGTGCAGAGCGGGCATTGATGAATCCGAAAACCTTTCATATCCAAAGCTTTGTAAGCCCTGGGAGTTCAGGCAGATTGATTTGGTTCTATTTTTGCAACATATGCAGACAATGAACATGTCTCCTATTGGACCGGTGCTGCGCTAATGTGTGCGAAAAAATTCTCAATTTAAATTGCTTCTAGAAGACGTTCTCTACGGTTTGTGCGGAAGCCTTTGGAAATGATGGGGCTTTGTATTCCGTAGAAGAAGTCAGACTCTGTGTTCTGCAAGTTCTGATAATTCCAGCAGGACAGTATAGTCTGCGGTAGCGTCTATAGACCCTATACAATGTACATCACCTTGTGTTCTGTAATATATCTATCTCATATAGTATATATGTACTAAAGCAATACAGAAGTTATGGCTTCCGGTGCAAACTTTGACTGGGAACCCTTAGCCCATCCCTATATCGTATTCTTGATAGCGACGGTTATGGGTGCTGTGGTGGTATCCCAGAGACTTGGAAGAGATCATCTATAGTACCCACAAATGCTGCTATCAAGAATATAGTCAGGCCAGCGCCACACCTCCCATGAGGCGACCTGAAGCGACCGCTTCAGGCGGCGCTATGCCAGGTCCCCAGGAAGGGCGGCATTTTTGCTTACCTAAGCCAGTCCAGGACAAGCTGTCCTGGACTGGCTTAGCACCGAGCAGTGGATCGGGGAGGCTGCTGGAGCAGCGCTGCTCCAGCGGCCTCCCCTCACGCTCAGGCGGAGAGCAGGTCCTCTCCCTGCCTGCTCTCTGCCTGCGAATGCCGCTAAGCCACGCCCCCTTCGCTCTGTCACCCCCCCTCGCTCTGCCACGCCCCCTCCTCTCCACCCCCTCCTCCTGGGGGGGAAGGGGGCGGCTTTCTGTCATCCGCCTCGGGCGGCGAAAAAGGAAGGTTCACCCCTGAGTCAGGCTGCAATGATCTAAAATTGATGGCCTATATGATTGATAAGCCATCAATTTTTAAAAGGTGAGTAACCCCTTTAAGGCCCCACGTCGCATGTTGTAGCAAAAAATGCAGCATTTTTCACAGAAAATCCATGAAGTTTTCTACCCCTATTATACCCATACAGAAAACGCCAGTAGGTATAATTGACATGCTGTGATTTTCAAAAACACAAGCATTTTCGAAAACGCAGCTTTTCGCACTGCAGATGGGATTAGCCAGAATCCTATCCACTTTGCAGGTGCTGTAAAATGTAGTATTCCAGTTCCATTGTATTGACAACATATACTCAGGGTAGGTCATCAATAGGAGCTCAGTAGGAGCTCAACACCTGGGACCCCTGCTGATCAGCTGATTGAAGGGAAATAGCACCCCACCTCTATTTACATTGCGCAGTATCTGTTTCATAGCCATTGTGCAATATACTTACTGCCTGCAATAACATTACAAAGATGGCGTGCAATGTAAATAGTGAATGGGTCACGGCACTCGGATACGGGCCATGTTCCCTTCAAACAGCTGATCAGCAAGGGTTCCCATTGAGCTCTTAATGATGACCTATCTTGACCATCAATAGGAGTAACCCTTAGAGGTTAGACCCCACTCCAGCATCACGACAATGGTCGGGGTAATGCCCCAACCACTGAGACTTCAGTACAGGGACCTCAGCAGGCAACAAAGATGGCTGCCGATCTCTACGGCTGGAGGTACATGGCGGAGATAGCGTCTTTCCCTGATGATTCGTCAGGCCCCCTACCACTCCACGCCCAGTCACACCCATGTATATATAAAACAAACCCCTACTGTATGCAACTGTATCCCATATTATGGCCCAAGTCTTCCATAGGCTGCCCCGTTGATGCCAATACGACACTCTTTTGACGCCTGTTGGGTCCAAATCAGGAGCACCCTTCACCGAGCCCCTGAAATATTGCAAAAAGGGATGGGGGCCACAGCAATAGGACCATGGCCTCGCCCTAGATCTTGGCTTTGCAAGCCCGTCATTGTATAACGACCCTGCCTATAGAATATATTGACTAAAACAAAATGGCCGCCTATAGTGCATCAGGTGACAAGTCGTTCTTTCAGAAATTTCCTTACAAGGTCCTTTTGCAAAAATTTTTTCCGCCTCACATTAACAGGAAACTTTAGCCCGTTGCCATAACAACGCCGCTGTGTGACTCACTAGGCCTCGATCAATACAGTACTCCACTTATCTAGAGACTCATCTCCAGCACAACAAGCAATGGCCGCCTCAGAAGACGAGGACGCTCCTCATCTTATCACTTGATATCCAAATTTCCTTCTCTTATCCTAAAATAACAGAGAAATCGTCTTGTGCGGACTTGTTGAACTTCTAAGAGCCTCTCAGGAGCGGTTTGGGAACGCGCTGACACTCTTGTGGAGATTTGTTTCTTGCAGACAGGGTTTTCTTCTAAGATCGCAACCACTTGCGCCTACAAGAGCGACTTTTTATGGCACCCCGCACGTCACGCTCAACGCCATTAGACTACCCAGAGCAACCAATCACAGCATGCCTTTCATTTCGTATTCTGTACTTGGCACGTGAAAGCTCTGCTCTGATTGGTCGATGTAGGCAACAACGTTTTCTTAGAGGCCTTGTGTACATTGGACTACACATGAATACCAACCCGACCCATAGTGTTAAAAATTGCACAACGCACAATTGTAGCCCATACTGTAGAGGTCACGGACGTGCCTTATGGACATATGGACTACACACATGTATTAAAAATTCGGGATTCAAGTCCAAGGATCTTAGTCTTCATAAATCTATGTTTTTAGCTAAAAAACTTTTCAGACCCAGTTTTGTAATCCAGATCAGATACCGTAGAAGTTCCTTTAAATCCATAGGCGACCATCTGGTTGCAACGGGGCCATAAGGACCTGATACAAGAACTTTGCAGAACTTTGGATCTGTGTATGCCCCGTATCACTGCAGTAGGGGTGACCCAGAGACTTAGCTAGGGTGGGTGATATGCCCCATATACTGGGTGCCACAGTAGTGCCAACAAGCCCTTCTGTTATGGTAAGGGTATCTAGGTTAGGGCGCCACCACTAGAAAACAAGCAGGTGGGCACTGGTTGTAGTCGTAGCAGTCATCTCCAGGGGCAATGATTCAGATTTTTGCCCTAGTTCTATATACTCTTGGCATACAGAGGTCACAAGTCACAACTAGGGTTGAGCCGATTTTGAGATTTCAGGATCCATTTTAAACCCAATTTCCAATCATTTTCCAGTTGATTGCAATTGTGAAATTTGCTCGATCGCTGATCAGGATCCGATCTTTCTCAATCCCAATCGCTCAACCCTAGTCTATGTTTCTCTATGGGAAAAGTCACTTTAGGGTTGAGCCGATCTTGAGATTTAAAAATCCGATTTCCGATCATTTTCTAAAGTTAAACTTGCTCGATCGCCGATCGAGATCCGATCTTTTCTGATCCCATTGCTCAACCCTAGTCACAACCACTTCTAACTGTGCCTCTTGCTCATCACTATTATAGTGGTATGGTGCATCCCCAAATCCACTGTTCCTTAAACCTCACCCATGTCCCACATAGGAGCTCCCCAAAAAATTTCCAGAAATGTCCCTTTTAGTTGAGAGTTGAGTTACCTCCCAGCCACTATACAGTGTATGGAGCCATCTGCTTGTGACTCTGTACACTGTCTAGTATGGGGATCAGATGCAGCTGATCCAGGCAGGGGCCAACTGTTGGTCCCCCACACGATCAAATATTTATGGCCAATCTAATGGTTAGGCCATTAAAAAACTCCCAGAAACCCTTTTTCAGTCAAAATAGCCTCACCCATTTTAGGATTCTGTTGGAAAGTATGATATAGAACTGACTCTTGATTTCTGGTCCCCCAATATAACACCCCCCCAATTTTGCCCCGTGATATTGTAATACTGCCCTGGCAGGGGGAGGCAAATGGGGAATTGTTGATGCAATGAGCTAACGCTACAAATCTGCCTGTTTAGGCCACTTTTTTTCCCATATATAAGCTAAAATTGAAGTAATATCATCTAGAGAGCGGAGCGCCCCGACTCCCACCCTCCCCTGCCTCTCTCTACATATACACATCCTATTTTCGGCTTTGCAGTCTCTTGAATAGCCGGGAATGAAGTCCGTTTCTGCATTGTGGAGGACGCTTTCATTAGCACAGCAGGCCAGCGATGACAGTGCGGCTGGAAGATAAGTCAGGTTTTCAGGCGGTGCAATCATATTTGGATTGCTCCTACCTTGTGCCTGTCTGGCGGACAGATTATCTTGCCGGGGCTGAGAGAATATAGATTTTTTTTCTTTCCCGAAAAAGTGAAAGGTGAGTGACAGAGCTGAAATTGTCCCCAGCTTGAAACGGGTCACGCCGCTGGGAGGGCAGCTTCCTAGTTGCGATCCATTTAACAAGATTTTTGTTCTGCAGTATTGCCACGGGGATATGATTGAGAAGACGACGGCTATCTACAAACATCCATCCCGGTGCAATTCAGTCGCCCCAGCTTATATGCAAACCGCTTAACTTGACACTGCTGGGGCGCACACAATACAGAATACAGGGAAATCATATATACAGGGCACACAGGAGCTAAATATAACTGGTGTGATATTATATCTGCACCCGGCCTGATAACACCTCCTGTCTATATGTCTTTGTATTATCGAGAATTGTTCCTCAGCGTCTGCTCGGAGCCTGGCGGAGACATATTTGGGACAAAGATTATTATTTGCAATGCTATATGCGGCATTAATTACAAGTGCGTAAGAAAACACTTCTGGCCCCATTATGGAGATCATCGCAGTAAACTCCAGTAGATTCTCTCTGCGTCATACGTCAAAAGTAATCGGCGAATGTTAATGAGAAAATGTGGTGACAAAACTGTGGCAATAACTAGAAAATGATCCTTTTCTGTTGTGTGCAAGAGTTGGTATAGGAATGTGCACAGGAGCTGGATATGTAGGTATACAGGGAGAAGGATTTGGGGTATATAGGTGGCACATGAGTGGATGCATATGTATACATTTTCTGGAATGATCCATTTCATAGGTGCTAATCTTTCCTTACTATCATATATCTAGCCACTATGACAAGGCGTGCATTGGCCCCACCATATATAAAGCAGGGCCATGCCAGGACGCCGTGTGTAACCGCTAGCATCAGACATCCCTGTGACCCAGACTCAGCCCAGTGCTGCGGCCTATGTAATTAAAGGTACAGCGTCTCTCCCATTCTATGCGTCCCCACAACTACCTGCAATAGGGTATACGGACATACTGTGCATCCAACCAGCAGATGAAAAGCAATAAAGTCACTATAAATACTGGGTCAAGTTATCCTTTAAGGGTCGCTGTTGGGTCTATAGTAATCCTTAGATGTTTGATATAAATCACTGTCAGATTTCAGTCTCGTGTGAGTCAGTCCGGCTTCTAGAATATTCTATTGTACTCTATGTTCATGTCACTAACAGGCCAACACTGCTCCCCACGGGCACCATTAAAACCAGGCTTTGTTCTTCTGTGGAACTGGGACCATGAAAGTTTGGCGTTGTTCAAGGCGCCCCAGTAATCCAATAGTGAATGGAACTAAACTGGGAGAACCCGGGGTCTCAATACAAGGCAGGTTAACCCTGCACTGCCCACACTACATGCAGTTCAGTCCATCGCTGGCTATTTGGTATACAGTGTGCAAATCAAATGACCAAAGTAAGGGCAAAGGGGAATTTTTTTCCCAATGTGTCCTGATACCTATCTAATGCCCCCTATATTAATATTCTCCCAATGCCCCTGATGCTCCCTATATTAATATACCCCCCAATACCTGATACCTATCTAATGTCCCCTATATTAATATACCCCCCAATACCCGATACCTATCTAATGCCGCTTATATTACTATTCTCTTGTGTACTCTGATGCACCAAAAAAATGCCCAAGGCCCCCCTATATTAATATTCCCCCCAATATCGCTTGATGTTCCCCCTTATATTATTACCCACCCACTCTCCCCTGATACCCCCTTATATTAATATTCTCCTTTATTGTAAAACAACCCCAAACAATTATACTTACCTACCTCCGATCCCCCGATGCACACAGCCACAGCCACTCTTTGCAGACTACAAGCCACTTTGGGAGCCGGGACCACCATTAGGACATGACCATGCTGGTGCAGGAGGAGCGATGCAGCCCATCAGTCTGGGAATGGTAGGACAGGGGGGAGAACCTGCACCTCCCACCCCTGCTCCCTATGTGAACTGGTGCAGTATATCCTGAGGGTCTACACCACATACATGGCTATCATCCCCAGCACTGTCCTGCTCGCACCACATGCTGGTTATTATCTGTGCGCTCACTTGTCACATTTAGTTTTGATCAGCGGCTGAGGCTTCCATTACGATGACTCCTGCAGTCATCAGACGTGACGTGACGCCACCGTATCCACAGGACACCTCATGGACTTGGGCTATCACATTCACAAGTCATACCTACAGAGGATATGACAGCGCCCTAGAGGGTTGGTTGACAGCCCTGGCAGGAGCTATCAGTCTGCTATAACTGTAACTGCAGAAATGGGAGAAGCGAGTGGAGGAAGCAGCAGAAAAGCGAGCGCAAAAATATAAAAACTGGCATTTTCTTGGGTTTTACATAATTGCAATGATTTTTTTCTATCAGGCCTGAGCCTGCATGGAGTTAAAAAGCATGTGGTCTTTATCGCCCCCTGCTGCCAAAATGATGGGGGGAAGGGAAATGACAACTGCTCAGTGCATATTCCTAGCTTAGAATAGATGTTGTCGCATTTCAGGCCATTCAACAATTGAAAACTACAATACCATCCCTATGGATAAAAACGTTCATATCTGACTGAATAGGTTTGTAGGATATTTTATATTCTAGTCTATCCTTAAATACCTCCTCGCCTGCTATTTGGGCCAGCTACATCAGTACAGAGCAGTGATCCGTGACTACAGCTTTACTCCAGTGCCTACAGGGAGTCTAAGGTAGTCTAAGACACACCCCTGCCTCATCATTGGTTCAGACTGCTGATGTCCCCTCCCACTGCAGCTCTACCTCCTCTGATTGGCTCCTGTCTATAAACACAAGCTCCTCCCCTCTCCCTGTTCAGTACACATGCACCGCTCGGCAATGTGCGTGGGAAAATCGGATAAGGTCTAACATGTATGGGCGGAATATAGGAGGGTTTGTTAAGTAAATTTTTTCTAATACAGTAACTCATTATACCCCCATCCGTTACTGCTCCCTGAAGGGTTAACTTTATATTAATAGGTCATTAAATCTGCTGACGGCGGCTTTTCTAATGAGCGCTATTATAGGATCATCCCCCGGGAAGGCGATGACAGGAACAATATTGTAGGATTTGTCATTTTAATGATGCTGACCATGATGACAGGTCAGATGTCCGTCATAGAGGCCGACACCGCCAGTGGCTGTCACAAAACCTGCCAAGTGGTAGAAGTGTCAATCACAGGTCTGGCTAATGACTGACCAGAAAATCTGGCTGACCTACAACTCTCAGAATGACAGTCACCAGGAGAGATTTCCATACGAAACGTCCAGACATCCTGGTAACAGGTAAATAGTGATGTGCAATGTTCCTCGCGTTATATACAAGTTCTTTCCCGGCCGGCAGATGACAATGTTGTCCTTTCTTACCTCCTCTGTATAGGGAGCGCAAAAAACTATTTCTATAGATCAGAGGACACTATGCAGAGATGTGGCCATAGGGAAAGAGACTGAGCATGTGTGACCACCAGCACTAAGGTGGACGTGCACTTCACTATACACTTCCAACTCCCAGTAATACCGTACTATGGAGGATCTACGCATGAATAGGGCATAGAATATTGTTACTATTTCGATTGTATAATAAAATAATCAGAAATGTGTCATTTACAGTCTTTTCATATTGGGACCTAATGTGTCCCCTACTGGTCCTGGGTGAAACTCCCCCCCCCCCCTCAAGTTGCACCCCTGCTGCTATCCAGCCCTTGTATGCCGCCATATTAGTTATTCTGGCATCCCTGGTTTGCCTATGGGGCCCCATACATACACATCATACTCTATCATAGTGCCCTTCCATCATTCTGTGGTGCATTGCTCCAGTATATGTCAGTGATACTTCCCATTCCACTAGTTCTTCTATATATAGAATATTACAGGAGTGTATTTGCATGGTAACACACAAAATATAGAAGGTTGTGTAACCAGTGACAGACAAGCAGAGCCGAGACTCCTTTACTCCTAACCCTGCTGGTCTCTGAACCCTCCATGTGGTGGTATAGCGCCCCCGCAGGTCAGGAGAAGCACGGCCTGTTATTATCTTCTTCACTCTTCCTTTCGTGTCCAGAAGTTCAGCCGTCTGAATCCTTAGGGGAAGGATCTATTCTGTAAGTAAGTGTTCCTGCTCAGTTCTAGTCATTGTGCCCTGACAGTGTGCGAGGATCCTGCTCGCTAATCCGATACTGAGTCTTCTGTATCCTCCGTCTTAAGGGGGCATTCACACAGAGTAAGGGAATCTATCAGAGTGATTTGGGGAAAATAAGCCAAACGCGGGCTCAGTATGTACTGGGGTTTTAGTGTCCCAAATTGCCCTTGTATAATGCAATCCGCAGCCACATTTACCCCGTCCTATGGATAGATGATAATATTTCTCATGGGATACCCTTTAAAGAAGTTTCTGTATTAGGATACACCATGTCCAAGTGTTCATGCAATCGGTGGGAGTCCTAGCAGATCGATAGGTGGTAAACAGTTACAATTTTGCTAAAGTGAATATAAGACACTTTGTAATATCTTATTAAAGAGTTACATAGATGTCTATGGAGAGGGGGAGATTGCTGTAGAAGATACATAAATAACTGCAGTTACTAGACTCAACTACTCTGAGTGAGGGAACTCTTCTGACACTGCTGTATCCTCAAGATAAGACTCCATGTTTGCATATACAGAGGCAACAAAACAATTAACATCCTCCTCCTCCCCCTTCCCCTCTCCATAGACCTCTGTATATAAGGCTGAAGATAGCATGCTATAGAGATAAGACTCTGAGTCAAGAGGAGAGCAGCCTACTAAATAAAGAAGGAAACAGATTTCTGTCCACCTTCATTTGGATAATTCCCGCTTTACATCATGGGCCTCAGGGGTAACTCGAAGCTCATGGGCTCCAATGCAAAACCTATAGGCCCCCACCTATCATGTGCTATTTATAATACTGGTGTCTTATGGGACAGAGGGACTTCTGAGCCCTGTAGAAATGCCCCTGATAGCCCCCAAGCCTTGAGAATATCGCCCCCTACTGCTCTCTTTATGTTAAGATGTTGATTCCACACCCATAGCAATACACGTAATGTAGAAATGCTTGGAGCCGGCGCATTATTCATCGCCGCTCTGTCGCCTTTATTGCATTTACTTACCTAACATCATTAGCATGTCACAAACATCCAAGAAATTTCATTATATCTTCTCTAAATTTCTCCTATGCACCAAAGTCACCTCCTGCTATCTCCAAGGTTATGACGCCGGCGAGGTGCAGAGTGCGCGCCACCAGCGCCCTACGAGAGGGGGACCTAATTCTGTGCATGTAATCACTCATTGCCTCAGCCGTCCCCGCAGATGTGTCCCCTCCGCTCCTGCTAGGATGAGGCTCGCACCAGACGGGATCTCGGCCTGATCCAGACTAAATTGGAGGATATTGATTGGGAGAGCAGTCACAGCACCTAATTTGTAGCAAACTGATGGAATAGCCTCTCGCTGTCTTTGATCCCCCCCGGCTAAACGTGAAACTCAATCTCAGCAGCCGGGGAAGGATTTTGCAGGTTAGTTCCAGCGAGGAGCTACAAATGACAAGATAGCGGGAAGGTTATTTAAATCCCTGTTCAGCAATTAAGGGACGATTTTTGAGGCTGGAGCTGCGTCCCCGGAGGCCAAGCCGTGGGGGGTAGGGGGGAGGGGAGGCGGCATCGTTTTCACCTTCCTGACGACTGGCATCAGAACATTTTAATTAGCGATTTATTAGTGCAACGGGATTATAATTACCGCGCAGATTATTGATGCTATCGACTCATTGCAAGACAATTACCGAGACCCGCTGATATTTTTGGATGAACCCGTAGATCTTACAGTCTAATTTCTCAGTGCTGTCGATTCCATCAGCTGATCTGTAAGGACCCGGTATATCAGACCCCCACTGTCAATGACCTGTTCTAAGGATTATTTTTGGGAAGTCTGGCCATGAGGAGCCAGGTTTGTTATAGAGTTCCAAAAAATTTGGGTTCTAGAATCCCAAGAAGAGTGGAAGGAAGGTATGTGGAATATTTTAAGTCCTCCAGAGTTCCAGTCTTCCTCCACATCCATCTGCCATCTTCTTTGGCACCAAGGTCACCGTTGACTGGGCCTCAGCAGTCACATGGGTGGCGTCAATATTGCACTTTCAAGCTGTAACGTACATGATGACGCAATAGTGCCCAAGCATGATGACTAGAGATGAGCGAATCGTATTCAGAACGGCCGTTTCGAATACCTTGCTCAATAGGAATGAATGGACACAGCTGGCACGAGGCCAGTGCCGGCGTCCGGCTGCTTAACACCCTGCGCGACAGCCGCTCCCATTCATTCCTATGGGAGCGTGGTATTCGAAACGGCCATTTTGAATAGTATTCGCTCATCTCTAATGATGACGTGGACACAAACTCATCACAGACCTTAGCAATGACCTGGAGGCTGATGAGCTCAGTGTTCCCATTCATTTTCAGGGTCAGACTGGACCACCGTGGATCCGGGGAATCCCCCAGTGGGCCCGAGCCTTGACTATCAGTTCTAATTTTCCCAATGCAGATGCATTGGCCAGGTGCTTGATCGGGATTTTCAGGGGCCGGCTCAATATGAATCATATTGCCAACTCTCCTGCAATGTGCAAGAGAATTCCCAAAAAGGGGATCTCAGAAGAACTGGCCAATATCGTGAGGACACCTTCTGTGCTGGCCATGGTCGAAAAATGGCTATAGCCAGATTTTGTGCAAGAAAAGGGGAATGCTGATGCCCAGGAGTTTGGCTATAGGTGAAAATTTTTGCGTGTTCTGTACATTATTCTCTATGAACTCAATCAAAAAATATTTCAAGTGCCCCCATATAAAGCCCAATGACATGCCTCTATGTTGACCTGGGGGGCCAAAGAAGATGGCAGATGGATCAGGAAGGAGACATGGATGCCGTGGTGGAACCCAGCAATGGTGAGTAATGGTGCTCTGCACTTTGGTTAAATGAATCTCCAAAACTCGCCCATCACTACTAAGCATAGGTCATCAATATTTTAGGTAGAAACCCCCTTTATTGGGCACAGAATGGTGGCTATTAGGTACATTGGGCAGAGCTCTTGCTGCACTGTGGCCCATTCTGCTATGGGTGCCTACCCCAGAGTATACAAGACCTCGGGTGACTCCATCGTCACGGCTTGTTCTGTATTCTCTTTTTGGTCTCGTCTGACTTCCTCTGTCCTTGCGAGCAGGAATATACTGTCTAACACAGAAAAATTACATCCTGATCCCTTTTTTGATCATATTCTGGCATAAGCCCAAACTGTCCCCCTCAATCCCCGAACACTAAAATACATATGTTGGCCTCAAAATAAAATCACAGAGAAATTTGTTACCGTTCCATCCTGTTCCAGCTATTGATCTGCAGAACAGAGCGATCCGCAGACGCTTTCGCTGAGAGCTAAAGAGACAGATGTACAGTACGGAAAAGGAGAAAAAAAAGGTAATTAAAAACCTGCTAAGGTTATAGAGAAGACGGCGTAAGACGGGAAGTGTAATTATAAAACCTTCATTATCCCCATCCGGAGGGAATCCCTAATGATACCAGTCATACCATAAATCAATAAGCAAGATTTAGCACAGTGCCCCCCTAGAGATAGTATACACTCAGGCAAAGCCTACTCTCAGGAAGGGTCACAGCAAAATGGGATTCTCTGAGTAAATCTCACCTCTTCCTGATGGATTATGGCTCATTAGTTCAGGAGAAGGATGTATTAATGAAGGGTTGCTGATTTTCTTAAAACAGCACCACTCTTGGCTACAGGCTATGTTTGGTATTGCAGCTATAGACCATGGTGCTGTTTATCCAGCCTTAGGTTACCTCCTTTAAGGGGTTGACCCTTTAACAGCATATGAGTGGATAGGGGATAAGTGTCTGATCACTGGGGGTCCCATGGTTACAAGAACAGAGTGTAATGTCCACAGACGCTACATTAACTTAGGAATCTGGAGAAGTCCAAGCCATAGTAAAAATGTTCACCCATTGCTTCATTCAAATTGGGCCTCGGGACCCCCATACACATGGTTACCAGCCTGGGACACCCAGGGACCTGTCATCAAATAAAGATCTGTAAGGGTCCAACACCCAGGAACCTCTTTTCACTTCACTCCCTATCTCTTCTCTCCTCCCTATCTCTTCTCTCCTCCCTATCTCTTCTCTCTTCCTCTCCCTATCTCTTCTTTCCTCCCCTCCCTTTCTCTTCTATCCTCCCCTCCTTTCCCTATCTCTTCTCTCCTCCCTATCTCTCCTCCCTTCTCTTCTCTCCTCCCCTCCCTATCTCTTCTCTCCTCTCCTCCCTATCTTTTCTCTCCTCCCTATCTCTTCTCTCCTCCCCTCCCTATCGCTCCTCTCCTCCCTATCTTTTCTCTCCTCCCTATCTCTTCTCTCCTCCCAATTCCCTCTCCTCTCTTCTCCTCTCCTCCCCTCCCTATCTCTTCTCTCCTACTAATCCCCTCTCCTCTCTTCTTCTTTCCTCCCTATATTTTCACTTCTCTTCTCTCCTCCCTATCTCTTCTCTCCTCCCTATCTCTTCTCTCCTCCCTATCTCTTCTCTCCTCCCCTCCCTATCTCTTTTCTCCTCCCCTCCCTATCTCTTCTCCTCTCCTCCCTATCTATCCTCTCTTCTCCTCTCCTCTCCTCCCTATCTCTTCTCTTCTCTCTTCTCCTCCCTCCCTATCTCTTCTCTCCTCTCTTCTCCTCTCCTCCCCTCCCTATCTCTCCTCTCCTCTCCTCCCTATCTCTTCTCTCCTCTCTTCTCCTCTCCTTTCCTCCCTATCTCTTCTCTCCTCTCTTCTCCTCTCCTCCCCTCCCTATCTCTCCTCTCCTCTCCTCTCTTCTCCTCTCCTCCCTGTCTCTTCTCTCCTCTCTTCTCCTCTCCTTTCCTCCCTATCTCTTCTCTCCTCTCTTCTCCTCTCCTCCCCTCCCTATCTCTTCTCTTCTCTCTTCTCCTCTCCTCCCTATCTCTTCTCTCCTCTCTTCTCCTCTCCTCCCCTCCCTATCTCTCCTCTCCTCTCTTCTCCTCTCCTCCCTAGCTCTTCTCTCCTCTCTTCTCCTCTCCTTTCCTCCCTATCTCTTCTCTCCTCCCAATCCCGTCTCTTCTCCCTCTTCCATCTTTCTTTCAGAGATCCTTACCTCTCCACTTAAGCACAGAGCAGCTGCTATATCCTATAATTGACACTACATCTAATTTTGCACATCTTTCCAAAGTAAACTTTTGGCCCGAGCGCCAATCCGGCGGCAGCGATTGTAAGATGCTCATTTGCCAGATAAGGAAATGTCACAGAAATCTGACTTAATGAACTGATTCTCAAACTCATCATGATAAATGTGGGTGAGAGGTCTCCCGCTAGATGTAGCATTCTGATAAATGATAAGACCGAGTTCAGCATTTTTATTCTCCTCTTATATCACAGAAAGCTTTACTCCTATTTATGTATATTTATAACCCCAAACTCTGTTTATAGAGGGCTGAGCCTTAAAGGGGTATTCATAGTATTTAAGGGGCAGATGGAAAGGAATAACATGGCTGCAGGTTCTGACTACACGGGGTTTGTTTGTAGTCTGTAACCATGGAGATACATAGCAACTATGTATCAAAACAGTTGCAAATTTGTAAACAAAACTATTTTCAAAGCTTTTTGCTACAGTTTTATGGGACCACCCAGGAGTGGTATGGTGTAACTATTTACCCCAGCCACCTCTCCTTACTGCAGGAAGGCCCCTCATCTTGGAATCACCTTATTCCAGTCCTTCATTTGCCTGCCGCATAGTGTGAAATGAGCCGTATTTTCCCAAATGAAAGACTTGGCCCATTGTAACATTTGTATCATGACGCACAGGATCATGGGTAGTCTCCAGCGCCGACATGTGCAGCATCTATTAAGGGATAGATCTGATGCTCCCTGCAGGCAACGGATTAACATCCCGGCACACACAAAGTGCTCTATATTTATCGAATAATACAGCGAGTGTCATTATGATGTCTCCGTATATTGTCGCCTCGCTGAGCCGCAGTTTGAACAAAACTAAACCCCTTCACTCAGCAACTTGAAGCAGATCCCGGGGTCTGGAGCGCTCACACATATTACTAAGCCTCCGAATAGTCCAGTTCTCTGAATATCCCCCCGCCTGGCAGACTTATGAAGGTCATTTATCATTGCTCGGATATCAGTCGTCCCCATGAGCTGGAAATACGTATTTGTATTGGTCCTGCATCTCCATAACGTGTCCTGTGATATCTATCCACTACCTTAAAGGGGATTAGGACTGTAATGGCCCATCCATATCGGCCTGGGGGGTCCAATGCTTTGTATCCCTGCCGAGCATCTATTTAAAGGGAATGTATCACCAAATTTTTTACTTAATTAATTTTATTTTTTTATTTAATTTTTGTATTTATTTTTTAATGAAACCAGATTTTTCTAATCCGTTTTTATTTTCTAATTTTTTTTATTCTACTTTCTGTCCAAGATTACGGCCATCTCGCCTGAGCGTCTCCTCTGCTCTGTATACAGCATTTAGTGATCTGCTTTACAGCACAGTCATGGCCACTGGCAGCAATAGACTGGCGGTCTATGGGAGAGTTTTCTAGACATGCTCAGTGCAGGGAGGGGGAGGAGATAAGCTGTGACATCATCTATTTTCAGTTGTGATGTAATGATGGGTCAGTGGTGTTATCTAAAGAGGTGTTATCTTCTATTGTAATCCTGTCCGGGATGTAGTTGAGGTGACTGCTGCAAAGAAACAACTTGCAAGTCTTAGACTATTATTAACTTTAGTGACAAAAATTGCAGAATTTAGGACAACATGGAAAATGAAGAATAAAATTATCGAAAATTCTTTCAAAAATTTAACATGGTGTAAAAAATAGGTAATTTTTTTGGTGATACATTTCTATCAATAACAGATAAAACCCAGTATTAGTTGTCTTCTGTTAGACCTGGACAGACCCTGGGCCCATGGAGGACCTTGTAAGCAATAATAATGTCCAATATGGTGGATTAAGAGACGTGAAATCCCCCCGGGACCTTATTGTCTTTTGCGGACTGTGCACCCCTTGCCCATATATTGAACCCTTCCATAGTTATCACCCTCACACCCCACACCCATACTAATACCCCTGCAGGGCCCCAGCTGTTTATCTGTTGTCCCACCTTTACCCCAGGGTCAAGGAGACTTCTGTGTTCCCGTCTGCAGGAAACACAAAATGCTTGTCTCTGGTTTTTACGAGATTTAAGCCTGGCGAGCGGGGCGGAATATCTGCATTTTACCGGTCGGCTGAGCCATTCATTCCTATAACATCTGTTTCCCAACCTTCCTTCTGCTCCAGTTATTAATGTCATTCTTAACTACAATTCTCTTCCATTATCTAAATAAAGGGCCCAGTCAGGTGAATCCGGAGCCCATCACCACCGTACAGGCGAGGATAGGTAACTCCTTGAGCACCGCAGGGATTCGCCAGCCACAATAGGGAAAAGGGGTATGCGATATGTCTAGGGCAGGGGTAGCCAATACGTGCCCTGGGGGCTCTATAGGGCTCATTTATGGGGCCCTGTATTTGAGCACTCCATAGAAGAACATGGCTGGGCACACACAATTCCATTGGGCCAGGTGACCTTCTAAAGAGCATGAGGCCTCTGGATTTCCATCTTGGGTATATAAGGATCGGGCAGATGGATTTCAATATGTCCAATCCTATTGTTTCAAGGGTGATTCGCTGCTACCAGAGCTGTCTTCATCTTCTCAACCAAGTGTGCATGTGTATGGGGGTATCAGGAGAGATAAGTGTTGGACAAGTGACTTACCTTAGGGTATCTTAGATTGGTGTCGATGACAAGTCTCTGTTGCAGAATCGTTTTTTGTTGGATATGATTTTTTGGAATTCCCAACAAACCTTATTATAGTCAATGGGGTCCCCCAAGCCCTGTTTGTTTCTGTCATTTATTGGATTGGGATCTCCATTTCTTTGTTCCTATAGTGGAGCAGAAATCCATGGCAGATGTGAACTTCGCCTTATGTATATGGTCAGTATGAGGTTGGGGTTAATGGTAACCCTATAAGCTTAGTTTGCAAAGATTTGGTGGTCTTCATTTGTCCAATGAACTGATGGAACTCCTAGTATTGTCCCCCATGTTTATTTCATATGGGAAAAATTTGGGTTATGTCCCTTTAAGTAAAACAGAATAGGACACAATGGTAAGGCTGATATTTTCTTCAGAGGATGGTCGATGCGGCTCTGGACAGGCGGATAGTCTTATAGTACAGGATACTTAATCATAGTGTCAGGCCGATCGTATCTGCGCTACTTTGCATCAGTTGCTTAAGATGAGATAATTTACTTTCCTCGGGTTCTGAGGAAAAACCCTCATGGCCAAAATCTGTAAAAAATAGAGTAAAGATGTGGGGTTAGAACTCAGGGATTTTCCAGTACTTTGCAACGGATGACCTATCCTTACTGTGAGGGTCATTGATCATATGGTCTGATCATGGTTCAGTCCCATTCAAGTGAATGGGGTGAGCTGCAATACCAAGCACTACCACTACACCATGTATGGTGCTGTGCTTGGGTAGTACTGGAGAGGCTGCAGAGCTCATGCAAGTCAACCAGTCATCCACAACTGAATAACTCCAATACATGGATCTGGATTTAACTGCAGGGGACCCCCAGGATACCACCCCAGGCATCGTCTCTGTCCTCAGCTGGTGTGAATGCAGCCGACAACACCAGGAAGGCCTCAGTAATACAAAATGAACAGGCAGAGGACATAGTCAGAGGTCAGGGCTGGCAGGGTTCATGCCCAACCATAGACCTGCCAGGGTCAGGGCAGGAGGAAATATGGCAGGTGGTAAATGTGGACATTCAGCAGACAATGGTCAGATGGCAAGCAAGGGTATGAGCAGCAGTCCGGGGAATGGGCAGGGAGCGGGTACGGCCAGCTGGTAAGGGTGCAAAATGAACCTCCAAAGTAGGCAATTACCAGGTAGAAATGGGGTCAAGGCTAAAATATCTGAAATTCTTCTTGACAACTTTGCTTGTCCCGTGTACCTAAGGGACTGTATTGCTTTAGCACAGGACAATGGAGGAAGAGTCCTTATGAAGTCTGTGAGGGAGACCTTGTTTGGAGACCAGATGTAGGGGCGTACGCTGGCCCTTTAGGAATTAAGGTGAATGCAACTGGCAGGCAGGGGTAGAGGACCCGGGGGATCTAAGGCCTTGAGCAGGATGGGTGCCTGGTATTTAGAGGGTAACATGGGTGGGAGATTAGATAGAGACTGGAGTGAATTTCTCCTTTAAATGAGAGCTCCACCCAAGCTTAAGTTTCCATTTTGGGTTCCCCTTTAAAAAGGATACCCTGTCAGATATTTGTGCATACCTGGACACTCCATGAGTCTAGTCTGGGTAAGATTGCTCTGCATAGACTCAGCCTGTGTCTAGACGTCTCCTAAAACTACAGCGAGTCAGCCTGCAAATATTTACTGGGGTCACTGATGCGTCCTATAGGGTGTAATCTGGGCGCTGCCGGCACAAGGGTAGAGATGGGTTAATCCATGTCGTGCAGGAGCCAGGCGCTCTCAGATGGCGCGTGGCATTTTGTGTCTGTATCTCGAGACGGTGCAGGAAATATCCGTATTGCCAGCGTCTGCTGCACATTGTCAGAATGGCGTGTTTACTTCCACTCAGCGATCTCGCAGTGGTATTGCCCTCAGGTAAAAATAGACTAGTCAAATATTGATAGGTTGCCCTCAGCGCTGCAGTCACAAAGTAAACTGCTGCAACTTCTGCCATGGAGCGCGCCATGGTGAAATAGAGGGTTCGGGTTATTTTGTCTGGATGCCAAGGGGTTAAGAGAACCGCAACACCGTAGAAATTAAGGGGTCATAGTTATCTCTGATGCCAGCCAAGTGACAATTAAAGGGTCCTTCTGAGATTTACATATTGATGACCTATCCTTAGCTGATGGGTGGGGGTCCGACACTAGGGATTGAAGTGGGTTTTGGTGAACACTGCAACTTCTTCACTGAATACCTAGTGCACTACATTGCATAGAGTCTAGTGCTTGGTATTGCAGTTCACTTGAATGGGACTGAGCAGCTGCTGTACCATGTGACCCATAAAGATGATGTCATCGACACAGGGAAGAAGCCTCAGCACTTCAGTGCACCGCTTTATCTTTAAAGATTGCATTGGTCCCACAATGATCAGGAATTGTCAAAAATTGGCAAGCCTCTTTATTATTAGGCTTAGTGGCCAGAGTGAAAATCGCAGGATAGAGTACTTTTCTAATATAGATCATAAAAAATAAAATCAACAATTCTTCCAAAATATGTTCAATATGAAACAATAGGCCATTTTTTGGGACCCATTCTACTGCTTGGAGATCAGGGCTGATCCTTGGCGGTCCTAGATGTGAGCAATAATAAGGGATTGTCCAAACTAGTACTGTATGCATTGCAGAATGCCTTCGTGATAATTGATGCGAGGTTCCCTTTAAAGAGGGATTCTTCCAGCAGGAAGTCGTCGCGCTAATTATATTAAATGATGCTATTTCATGGCTGCGGCGCGGCGGTGATGAGGATGGATTTTACCGCTACCTACATTCATTGCTATCTGATACATAATGCAGAAAGGTCAAACAGCTTGAAGTGAGGGAAGCTTCAGCTGCGGCCATACAGCTCCAGAGCGAGGCTCCGAGGAGAGATAGCGGTGCGCGCGGTTATCAGCAGACATCTAAATGAATGTAAAGCGAACAAGAAAGTGCAGTGAACCGCGCAGCAGCATCTCTCAGGACCGCAGAAAATGACATCAGTATCACGCTGGAATCTGTCAGGAGGTATTGAAGTGAGCAAAGCCCGAAAAGGCCACTGCCGATGCTCATACAAGTCAACTCCAGTCTCCCGGGATCGCTGGTCGAAGACCTTAAAATAACCAATATCCAACTGCCTGGAACAAACTTGTTTCCATTTAGTGAACGGTCCATGGGGTAGGGAGGGGGCGGTGGAGGGGTGCACGATGGGTGGGGTTGTTCCAATGCAACACACTGACACCACCACCACCAACTCCAACTCTTTGCATCCATTGATAGGCGCCGCTCCACTGAATCTGTTGCAGTTGGAATTTTTTCTCTAGCCCCCACCGTTCCTGAGCAATCAGTGCTGTTAGTTTAGCTCCCAATATGCTAATCATGCCCTCTACTGTCAGGTGGGCGGGCCCAGACTATCTACTCCTGTACAGGACCGCCCACCCAAGAGCCTGATTACCATATTGGGTGCTGAAATTAACAGCACTGGTTGCTCAGGAATGATGGAGGCTAGAGAGAGAAAAATCCAACTCCGCTGGAATCAGTTTCATTCTTATTGAAGAATGCAAAGATTAGTGGAGGAAAGGTCCCCTTAAATCTTAAAGGTGATGTACAGGATTAGAGAAACATGACTGCTTTTACCATACTCTCTATAGGTTGTGTGTGGTACTGCAATATTGTACTGTAATGTAAAATTTACCAAACTGGACAACCCCTTTAAATTTCTTTAATGGTTACTCCTATGAAACCAGTCACTCTAAGCCATTAAAGGGGTGGTGCAGGCTTAGAAAGTTATGGCTGCTTTCACCAAGAAACAGCGCCACACCTCTCCATGGGTTGTGTCTGGTATTGCAGCTCAGCTTCATTGAAGTGAATAAAGCTGGGTTGCAATACCGCACAGTACCAGTGCATAGGTGTGGCGCTGTTTATGGAATAAAACACCCGGATAATCCCTGAAGTCATTCCCTTTGTCATTCTTCTATATATTCTGTTTAGAGATTTTATAGTAAAATCTGTCTCTTGGAAAGCTGGGTCACAACCTATCTGGTCCTCACTGACTTGTAAATTGCACATATTCCTTATGCTAACATGACTGAGGCAGATTTGTCTTGGTTCTTGGTTGTCACCCAGCTTTCCTGATGCCAGAGCTGCAATGGCGGCCATATTGGCTGACACTCAGCTTTCCTGAAGAAGTGCCTGAATAAAATTTTAACAAACTGACAGAAGAAAAGTGATTCAGAGA